>NW_020653851.1:18861200-18952416 GCF_003589595.1 Hyposmocoma kahamanoa | reverse complement strand
AGAGTATCTGCGGCTTTGACGTAACGGTTAGGCCATCGTGCGTTGTAAGCTTCGTCAGGTGGCTCCTTCCAAGCTGCTGAGTGAATACTTTGGACCCTCGGTTTCGCTCTATCGCCTCCTCAATGAGGCGTGTATTGGAGCTCCGAAGGTCACGCCGTACCATCTTCGCAATCTGCTTGTTTAGGTATGACCTCTCTGACGAAGTGGCCTGGATGTCATCGCGTCTTTTCGCCATGAGTCGCAGAGTCTCATCCGAGAGTTTAGACTTCTTTCCCGTACGCTGCCATTGGCAAAATTTGATGCCCTCGCTTCTCAGCGTCCCAACCACGCTTTGTAGGGCCTCGTCAACGTCCTCGGTGGGTTCCAGCTCGACGAATCTCGCTTCGAGAAGTTCATGGAACTTCTCGGAGCCCGCCATGATCTGGAGTGGATTAGGACGGAGCGTGGACTTCGTCAAGCGGCTTCTTTCAAGTTTGACATCGATATTCAGAGAGCCTCGTACAAGTCGGTGATCAGATCCGGTGCTAAACCTGTTGATCACTGAGACATCTCTGAATATGTGTCTCTTGTCCGTCAGGATGAAATCGATCTCATTTTTAGTCACAGCGTCGGGGCTTCGCCAAGTCCACTTCCTTTGAGGCTTCTTCTTGAAGAACGAATTCATCAAGAAGAGCCCCTCGTGCTCGAGGAAGTTGACTAGCGTTTGCCCCCTGTGATTCCTTACTCCATAACCATGCGGGCCGACTCGAGACTCGTCAAGATTTGGAAATCCCACTTTAGCGTTAAAGTCCCCCATAACAACTTTCGTAGTTAGTAAGCAAAAATTACTAGTAAATATTGTTTGGAGCAGCAACATTAAAATAAGTAATTTTACATCATGGCAACATTTCGAGACGATCTCGCATCTTATTCTGGTACGATAACTAGCGTAACGTGTGGTTTAGTGAAAAATTTGTTTATCTTTGCAATAACCACTAACACCTCAGGCTTGCCACAAATATCACAAATATACGAAAAAATTAAAATCTTATGTACACGGCGTCACATGAATGCGAACCTTTCAGTTTGAGAAGCAACCTGCTACTACAACTTAAAGGCCACCATCGTCGCCCACATCACTCTGTTTATTGGTAAAGAAAACATTGTGATTAAATCTTAACTATAACCTTTATAATTCCACAAAAAGATGTTAAATTCTCTACTCTCATCAGGCGAGTTTAATGGTACTAGCAGTAGGACGTATAAATGGAGGCGGATGAAGATAGCATGTCTATATATTATTCTTGTCAAAGCCCATGTCCGAAGTTTTAGCGAATGTAGTCTTAAGCCTTGAAAAGGTCTAGATTAGGCTGATTTATTTGTCATGTGAACAGTGTCGAGGTGAAAGTCATTTGGAATTTTATTAACTTTGCTACAAGGTCCATTGTCATTTGTTACATTCTAACAATTGTATGTAATTGGTCGTAAAATTGGTATGTAATGGTCTCGGAGGTGAAGAATATAATTTTAAAGATCAGGAAATTGTTTTGACATGACATGCACACTTTGAATTCTATTCCACTTAAAATATGAACTGCCAAAAGTTGAAAATCTGAATCCTGATGTTGTGTTGGCTGTAATATGCACTGAGGGCAAACGACCAGAAGAACGAAGTTCAGAACGATAGTTTGTCAAGGTCGCTAAAAATCTGCCAGTACCGACGAATAGCTGAAGGTAGAGGCAACTGGGGAAGAACTATTAAAAATGTAGAAGGTGGAGATTATACCTATAACATTTTTTATCAGGTTTCATAACAAAGGTCAATCGAATCAACTCACGAGTATTACCAAGATAGTGTTGCATCCACCATGCATATATTGAAGAAGAGAAGCGGTATTTATTGCATTAGAGCAGGTAAGCCGTTTACGCGCACCGCCGCGCACATTCTGGACGACTTTTGTAGGAAATAAAAGAAATTCGCCTTTTTCTCACAATTTTGTCGCTGCTTTTATTAAATTATATACCTTGGGTATAATAGTCACATGTCAAAAGTGCTTTTGTTACACGAAAGTCATAAAAATAAAACTAATTACATTTAACAAATGATGTAGGTATATGTGAAATTAAATAACCTCTTCTGTTTAAGTATAAAAAAAGTTATCGACTAATTTTGTTCGTAGAATCTTTGAACCTCTCTTCTGAAAATTTGTCATTTTGCAAATGTGACCTTATTACACCAAAGGTGCCACATGAATTGTTAAGTGACTCGAGCATTTTCCCAAAGCAACACAACACAACTAGGAATTTAAATATAACAACTTAGATGTATTTATTGTCTTTAACAGAGCACTGACGCTGTCGTCAGTAGTTGTAAGTGTAGGAAGCATGAAAATAACTATTACCTAATCTAAACCTGACGTCATATTTGTAAAGAGACCAGTAACTTGTAGAACAAATGTCAGTTTTCCAAACAAAACCAAAACTTGTGCTATGTTTCGTACGTGACACTCACGCTCACGCGTACGTATGCGTAATACTATCGCTGCTCCTTTGTGTACTAACCAAAAACAAACTTCACAGTCTACCAAAGTGTCACCACAAATCTCGACTTTATTCTAACGATGGTAAAGAAAGAAAACAATTGCGCATTTTCCGACACATAAGCTGTTTTTTAAATTAGATATATATTTAGAACCTTGACAGGGATGTGGTGCATCGTCAAGGTTCTGAAGCAATCAAATGTATAACTTAAAAACGTTGCTTTTGAGTGCAAATTTAAGTGCAAAGATCTAGTCTTATACGTTGTTTGCAAAGTAAAAGTGATGGTCGAAGTTAGAATAGGGTTTCCAAATTAGGAACGCTAAATGACGGGACATAAGAATATAACGTTCAGGCAACAAACTTTAAATTAGTACACAAATAAAATATAATTAGTTACATTTTGTCCAATTCGAATGCTTCTAAGCTGCTATTGGTCAGTTAATAAATCTACATTCTAAGTTATCTACCATTTGGGAAGGTGACTGGCCGCAGAGAACATGTCTAACAAAATATATAGAGAGTAGAAAAGAAGGCAATTGAAATTTCGAACTGGGAATATGTGCAAAGTAAGCGATTTTAATTGTCCTCCTAATTCTGTAAAAAGTGGTAACCCTAGTTTAGAGCCTTGACTGAAGTGGGACGTTTACCACACAGGGCCTAAGTGCAGAACAGAAGGCGCTCTGTTGTAATTGATGCTCAGTTGCTAGGCGACTATGACCTCATGCGGTTAGAAGTTTAGTCTAGCCAAAACATTCAATTTTGGTATAACTGTATTCATTCGTTTGGCCCGGTGGTGACTGGCGATATAGGTATTAAGTAGATGAACGCACTGGGTAGAGGTAATAAAGCATTACTATACGGAGTCATTCACAGATTTATTATCCAACTAATCTTATAAAAGCGAAAGTAATGTCTGTTACATTTTCACGCTCAAACGCTGAACCAAATTCGATGAATTTAGTTTTTTTTTATAATACTAAGTGACGGGACGAACAAGTCGTGCGCCTGTTAAGCTATACGCTTGTCCATAACAGTTGCAGTGCCACTCAGAGCTTTAAATTGCAAAGATCTGAGGAGCACTGTCACTGCGCCCGTCACCCTGGGACATAAGTTGACATGTCCCATGTGCCTGTAATTTCACCAGCACACTTATCCTTCCAAATCGAAACGCAGTAAAGCTCACATTACTGCTTGGCGGCAGAAATAGGTAAGGTGACAGTACTTCCTTGGACCAATTCTTTCACAAGGAGCTCTATTGCTACAATGTGCTCGTATTGTCAGTAAGAACTTTACCATTACCATTTCCGGAGTTATCCAGAACGTACAGAGAATAACCAATTAGAAAAATTCAACGGTTTATACTGTGGACGCTGGATGAGGAGGGTTCGATTCCCGGTAGGATTAAATTGGGAAATGAACTTTTCTAAATTGGATCTGGTCTGGGTGATCTACCCCAGAGTGAAATCCGTTGCTCTGGCACTTATAGTTCAGCTTGAGACAAGCCATATATATATATAGATACATACATACATATGGTATACCATATGGTGTACCAGTATACTAGGGAAAACCTTTTTGGAAATGGCGCTTTCGCCGTTTTTACAAAATTCCGACATACAGTTATTCATACGCAGGGGTTACAAGTATCCGTCAGGTGTACCGTATAACAATATACCCGTATATATGTACCATAAAAAAGTAACTACCTGTGCAATCTATAAAAGTACCAACTTCAATGCAAACACAGGTGAACAGCTAATTGCCCGATACAATAATTGTTGGTTGTGAAGAATATCGTTCCTAGATTTATGTGTTGTGCATAATTGATTTTCTATAATTATGTGCTTGTCTATGTAAGTTATGCACTTATGTTGAAGACACGTCTAGTATGTTAAGTTTGTGGAATAGCAGCCATCTTGTTATTTATACGTATAATGTTGATAAATTTCCTTGGTATAATACCACTTGACGTAGAACAGTTTCTCTTTAAAAAAAGTAAGTATTTTCAATAATCGTTACAGTTTACACTTGATTGGTTGTTGTTAGGCTCCATTGTTGGCGAATTTTGTTTACTGAACCAGAAGCCGTGGCAGCTTATTGGCTTGACTAGTTCAAGCAGAGGCCGTGTGTTCGAATCCGGGCTCTGAGTTTCTCGGTATATATCTGTGAAATTTGATTTGAAATTGACCATGAGCTTTCTGGTGATAAAACTTGTACGTCGAAGAAGGTTTACAACACTCGGACGCGTGAAGTCTCCAACCCGCATTGGCCCAGCGTGGCGGACTATGGCCTAAATCCTCGCCTGAGAAGATACCTGTGCCCTGCAGTAGGCCGAAAAAATGGGTTGATGATGGTGAACCAGAATCAGGATAGATTGACTTTTTTTATAATAATTAATAACGCACACACTCAACATAGCCCGCACTAGGGAAATCCTGTGTCGCGAATCGAACCTGGGGTCTCTGCGTGGCAGACATGGTATCCGTTCGGCCACCGAGGCAGTTTTTGATTGATCTAATCGATATTTTGTATGATGACTCTTTATTTGACGTAATTAAAAAAAATGTTATTTCGCAATTAGTTGCGAAATAAACAATTAGTTGAGGATGACGAATACAAAAGAGATACATCTATAAACTTGTAGTAGTTCACTAAAAATGAAAAGAATATAAAATCATATTTGTTTGGGTATATACAAGAATGAATTACAAAAAAAATCACAGGTTAGAATATTGGTGGATAAACTATTAACATATTGTATAGAGCAAATTAAGTGTATTATTTGTAATAAGTTTTTTAATCGTATTATACAATACTAACCGTGTTCTAAGTTTTTTTATTAACACACCATGTATATTTTTCTTTTGGCAAATAATAAAATAGTCGTTATACATATTTACACATATTTCTTACTACGGTAGAATTTTTTCTTCTCTTTATATTTCAGAGCGGTTGCTCCATGGTCACTTTGACAGGTAAGTGGCAGTTGACAGCTTTAAGGACACATCTATCTGGTGATAATTGTTTGATGCATAATCACGAAAGTTTTTACAATCTGTATTGGTAGATAAGTTGTAATATAAGTAATATGGACAATATTGTTTTTCGATTTTTAAGAATTATGTAGTAGACAAAATGCATGCTATAGACTGTTAGGATATTTCCACCAAGTCGTATTTATTATATAAGTTTCTTTCATTAAATTACACCAGATATATATTCGAAGAATTGTTTATAGGATTGTAAAATATTCCTTGGAATGTTTAGAAATTTACATTCGAATGAAAACTGCCTGTATATAATTTGCCGCCTGCTACCTAGCTGCCTGTATTTATAAATAAGAAGTTGAAATTAAGGTCTGTCACTCAATTTATTCATATTTCGAACGCCTGTCCGAAAACTTTTTCATTTGTCCAAATTTCGAATGCTTCACAATTTCCAAAACAAAATATTTTATGATAAATGTAAGCTAATATAATTCTTCAAAATTTGTAGTCGTTAGTCGATACAAAAAGAGGATCGCGTCACTATAAATGCGTAGCATCAGTGGTTATTCAGTGAAACAAATTTTCAAACTTCTCTAAAATTTAATTGACCGTTGAGTACTATTTATTGTACTATCAAACATTACAAGGAAGATTCGAGAATAGAGGACAAAGAGAGAAGCGATCGTTCTCGTACCGTTAATACTTCAGCGCTAATAATGTATTATACACACACATTATGTCAAAAATCGAGGTGGTTATTTTGAATACCTATTTTTTATATTTCATCCTGTTGTATTTGACGACGTACGTGGTCGATGGCTTGCACACCGGTTTTCATGGTGTCGCCATTTCTGAGGTCCCGGTTTCGATCGGTCAATGTAGAAAAATTAACTTTTCTCGAGATATGTCTCGTCGTGTGTCTTTGTGGTAAAGTCGTTGTTTCCGATTTCCACAATACAAGTGCTTTAGCTACTTACTTTGGGATCAAAGCAACGTATGCGATGTTGTCTAATATTTATTTATTGTATATTTTAAGCCTTATTTTTATCTAAATAATTTAATAAAAGTAGTAACATAAAATCATTTATGTGTGTGACATAATTTATGACCCCACTACTAATACTCGTATCACGTAATCACTATCGATGTTCTTCGTAAGGCAATATTAAAATGCAAGTCCAAATTTTAGAAAACATTAATTTGTCCCTAAAAATAAATGATTAATCTTTAAATCGGTTCTCTGCGTGTACAATCCAATTACTAACGAGTGCTGGGGCTGCCGAGGTTTTCAGCGCTATAGGAATGTTCGTAGAGGCGTGGGTAGATTGTTACCACGCGACAATTTTTTTTTAACGCCCATACTCATAGCCCAGCACTAGGGAAACCCTGTATCACGGGTGCCATGGACACATACGTAGATAATCATAAATTACACCCAAACTCAAAATAAATGTAGGCCATAGAAATATTTCTCCCGGCCCGGGAATCGAACCCGGGACCTCTGCATGGCAGTCCAGCACGGTAACTGTTCGGCCACTGAGACAGTTACAGTTACAAATTTAATTGTAATTTAATTTAAATAAATTTTTAGTTTAAATTACTTGAATTGATTTTATTTAATAATTTATTTGAACATTTTTAAAATTTCATTTGTGTAACTTCAGATATAATTAATGTAACCAACATATAATATAATTTAGTAATGGTGATGTAATTCTATGTACCTATTATAATTTTTATGGACTAAGTTGTCTCATATGAATAAATGAATTTGAATTTAACATCTATTACAGTTATCTGCTACTTCAATAGACGTACAAATATTACATGTAAAAAATATCAAGTATCAAAGTTTTAAAAACTGTAACAAATTTTGGTGAAAATGCCATTTAAGAACGTGTTATCTTACAATACACTAGTTGTATTCAATTTCGTGAAGTCATATTTGTCATACAGTTAAATCTGTAAAAATACGTATTAGGTGTGAACCCTACTAATATTTCCAACTGCCTAAGGGTCCTAATGTTATCCCATATAGAAGACATTTTTAGCATATTATAATAAAGTAGTGTAACTCCTTACAAACGTAACGGCACAGCTTGTTTGTGTGCACGCCTGACGCGTGCCGTATATGGACACACACATTAGCATAATCCCGCGGTGCACTCGAGTTGCACAGCCATGTGCCATTCGCTATAGAATTAAAGCGTTCCCTCGGTGTTTAAAGTATTTTTCTGGGATTTTTTTATAAATAAATGAATCGTTATATAAACTCGCATTAGTGGAATAAAAATATCAATATGTGAGTACTTAATTTGACAAAGGTTATTTCAATATAGCACGAGAATACTGTATTGAACACTTAATTTTTCAAACTGTTTTTGCAACCTGTATGTACTACTAAAATAAAAATGTGACAACCCTACTATCAGACCGACGCGACGTGTAGGCATTCCCGCGCGGAACAAGCAGGAGTTGCACTATTTGTCTTATTACACTATGTTTTTATGGACGAGGCGTTGATGCGTGCTGAAGAAGTAGGATTCCTCCTTGTATCTACGTAATTCATAATACTGCCACTTGATTGATAATATTTTACAGATTAGACAGGCGTGTAGCGTCACTAGATATCATAAAAAAAACATATCTATCTACTTATTACTTTGTATCATCAGCCCTGTTAACCAATGCACTTGTACTTAATAAGTATAATATACAATTTTACGTCGTCTAATCATATTAAAGCCCACCGATGTAATAGCTCTTGAACGATCTCATGATATCATTTAATTCATGCATAAACTATGCAATTTAATATTGATTCATTATTAGTCATTGTTATTGTATTTAAACCTCTAAAACATTTTCTTGTAGACTGTACCATAATACGTACTAAAAATAAACTTGTAAGTACCAGGGTATCAGGTGGGAATAAAATGTTAATATTGTATAAAATAAAACGGATTCTCTATGGGATCGATTTTAGGGGATTAATAATAATCCTAAAGGAGGCTCACGCCCAAAACAGAGCGTGCACTCAATTGATTTCAAAGAGTTTAATCAGGGAATCTTGGACGACGACTTGACGATTTTTTGACATTTTCGAGACTCGAGACTGATGCCTTCATCGGAAAATCGAGACTTTAAGACTTAATTATCCTAATTAAACAGTAGAAAAAAAAAACTTTTTTATGTGATTTTATAAGTGACGGGACGAACAATCCGTGTCCCTGGTGGTAAGCGGCACACCTGTCCATAGCAATTGCAGTGGCACTCAAAGCTTTAAATCGTAAAGATCTAAGGGGCACTCCCACTGCGCCCTTCGCCAGATATAAGTTGACAAGTCCGATGTGTCTGTAATTTCATCACCACCCTTACCCTTCAAAAACGGAACGCAATAATGCTCACATCATCATGTCCATTCCGACACTTGGTATCATAAAAAAAGTTCTCTCATGTTGAACCGCTCTGCAAGATTTTGGAACCATGTGGTTTTTCTACGGTCACGACTTTTCCTTGCAGAATGAGATGCAGTAGAGAGTATTTTTCACCCTGTATGCACTCTTTATTTGAAACAAAAATAAAAATATTAAATAAATCCCTCTAAACGGTGATATAACTCCGTGCGGTAATAAAAGGAAGCGCTGGCGTAAATACCAGTCCGATGCAAAACGCAGGAACAGGGTTGGGGTCATCGAGGAGGACGCTTGCACGTTTAAACTTACTATTGAAAAGTGACAGAGAGTACAACAAAAATTTGAAAGTTTTTGGTAAATTTGTTATGTTTCCTAAAAAGTATCGAGTTCTTAGGTTTTCGCGATTGTTACACATAGGAAATGAAACTATTTTTCCGGATTTAAATCGCGTATATTTGTTTTTTCAAACAAACCGACGTTTCGGGCCCTTTACAGGTCCCATGGTCACGGTTGACGGTTGAGACAAGTTTAAATCCGGAAAAATAGTTTCATTTCCTTTCCTAAAAAGTCTTGGATCAAAAGTTGTTTTATTATATTTGATTTGAAAACCTAAGAACTCGATATGTTTATATTGCTTTTATCGAGTACAAATACACACTCGAAAGGATTTGATAAAACTAATGAATATTTCGCAAACGATAGATGTGTTTTTTAATTTTCCAGATAATTAACTTTTGCTCGTATGAATGCTTTATTTTTTGACACTCAAGGTTGCAAATAATTTGATTAGTTGTTTTTGTATCTGAAAATAGTGTTCACTTTTTACCGCCAAGAGTAGGGTTGTAATATAACTTCAAAAGCCGACTATCTGTGGCTTTGATTTTTGAAATTATATAATTTAAAATTTTTAGTAGATTACATCTGTTTTTTCGGCACACCTTTCTTTATAAGATGGAAATGGCGATGACTCGACTTTAGGTTATTATGTACATCTTTGGTATATTTCTGTAGTAGCTGTAACCCGCTTTAACTCTTTCTTCCGCAAAGAAATACTGCTGTATTCCAAATTCAAGAATGGTTAAACTCTATGCAAGTACGGGGACAGGAGATTCGGTAACGTACACTCTCGGACACCGTTTGGGCTATCTTGCATTTTCGGTATTAAATGCCTTTACCTTAAACAATGAATAGAATAGGCATGGAATAATTTATTTCATATTATCAGTGTCACAATGTTACAATTTAAAATACAATGTGAAGGGATAATAAGAATGGGTCGTTTTGAAAAAAAATCAGGGGAAAATTTCATGTTTTAGTTTTTCACGACTGTTTTAAAATGTTTACGTCCTGTTTAAATTCAATTTAAAACTTAATCGTAATTATAATCAAAATTGGATATTGAATACTCTCCAACAAAAAACAATCATTAAAATCGGTTCACAAATGCCATAGTAATACATACACACAAAAAATGCTGTCAAATTGAGAACCTCCTACTTCTTTTGAGTCGGTTAATTAAGTAATAGTCATTGTAGTGCCCTTACAGGGTTCATGTGCTGGAATCTTTTGTGTAACACCTTTGTTAATACACATGAAACAATGAGTAAATTAATTATGATTATGAATTTAGTGAATTATGAATTAATATCAGTAAAATCGTAAAACTGAAAAAAAATAGTAGCAGTAGAGCTCCTTGTGAAAGAGTTCGTCCTGGGAATTACTGCCACCTTCCTTATTTCTGCCGCCAAGCAGTAATGGGAGCATTACTGGGTTCCGGTTTGAAGGGTAAAGGTTCTGGTGAAACTGCCTGTAGGCACATGGAACTTGTCAACTTATGTCTCAGGGTGTCGGGGTTAGTGGCAGTGCCCCTCAGATCTTTGCGATTTAAAGCTCTGAGTGGCAATGCAACTGCTATGGACAGGCGTGTCGTTTACAATGCGCACGAATTGTCCGCCCCGTCACTTGATGTTATAAAAAAAATGAAATTAATTGTGTGTGTAAGAGAGAGCAATCAGTCGATGTTAAACCTTTTATGTTGTAATTTTTTTAATTTGTCCCTTTTTGTTTTTATTGTTTTTTTCTTTCTTTTATATTTCAATTTCTTGTGTCCCATGACCGACAATCTTAATTGTGATATTAAAGACACGCCGCGGTTACAATTTTTCTACCAAGCGGGCTTACGGATAGATTGCTTGCCGGTTTTAACATGATAAAAAAGTCTATTTTCGCGTATAGGTAAATTATAACGTTAATTTTTTCTGTTTTAGTTTAGTGTGTGATAATTTTTAAAAGCCTGAATTATGGATATGTAAAAGACAGGTTCCACCCTTACGTAGTGGATATTTCAAGCTTTCGCACGAAGCGTATCGCTTCCACGTTTATAGGCGGCTATTGAGTGACATTGTACTTTATAACTTTGGCCTTTTCAAGGCGAGAGTGAATAGGTATTATTTAGGTGTATGTGTTACATCGTCTACCTCAGTGACGATGACCACTTTTCATCTAGTGAGATGGAGGTCAAATGCGCACTTAATTTTTTAATAAAAAAAAGAGAGTTTTCCGAAGTGCTAATCTTCGGTTTCGGCAAATAAAACTTTAAACTCTAAAGAAAAGAACAATGGTCTGCTGTGACTTCATGAGTGAATCACCTAATCACGCACACATGTACAGATTTGCACGATATCATTTCGTCCGTAAAAAACCAGACTGCAGCAAAAAAGTTGATATTACATTATTATACCTACTGGCTATACTTTTATACATTTTTGTGCGAGGCACTCTGTTGAGAGAGGTGAACAGTTGATCCAAGTTTGAACGAAAGTTAAATAAATTTTATTCGAACTAAAGTTTTTGTTGATAGCTTGATAGTTTTAACAGAATTAAAAAAATGAGTTTTTCAATTCGACTGTATTTGGTTTATGTTTCTTTTCGGTGATTCTTTTTTGTATTGTATTTGTATTTTTATATGTGTTTGTATTTTTTTTCTCAGTAGTGGTTCTATTCAAATTTGAAGAAAATACTCCACCACTAGGCTCGTTTGCGTACTCCATCCGATTTGTATCAGGGGGTGTACCCCCATTCTCTGTCAAATATCCGTTCGAAACAATTCCTGTCAAATAAGTAATACTCGACCAAATCTTGACAATGTCAAGTATGAAGCTTCATTCGGATCATGCGTCTTTTAATTCGAGTATTACTTATTTGACAGTTATTTTGTTTGGATTGATGTCGGACGGAGAATGGGAGTAGGCCCCCAGTCCCGAATCCGAGAAAAGACGGTCCGAAATGTCACAGGGATAATTTTATCTCTACGTGTACAAGCCACATTCGATTTGAATCGGACTTAGTGCATAAGCGTCTTCCGATTTCTAGATTTGTATAATCTGGGATTCGAAATACGAATTAGATGCAGTACCCAATAGCGCTGAGGGTGGTATCTTAGGGAATGTATTCGGTTTGTTGAATTTCAAAGAAACAGCAAGTAGATGTAACGAACACATTGAAAGCAGATAAGCAACATTTCGAGGTCGGTTTTTTTGAAGTAAAATAGTTATATATGTTTGTTTTTACTACCATGACGGATGGTTTTCAATTACTCCACAGAAACTTTACTTTACGCTTTGATCTTAAACAAGAAAAAGAAATCCCTTTTTATCACCTAAATTATCTTTTAGTATGTAAATGTATAAATAAATAAAAATAAATAAATAGTATCGCTATGAGTTCGTACTTTTTCTCGATTACTATAATACATTAAAATTAAATTGTCTGAAAATGGATCTATCAGTTATGAATATGGAGCCTGAAACATTGGTTTGTACAAAAAACAAATCACGATTTTTGATCAGAAAATTGTTTACCAATCGTACTTAGGAAATTAAACTTCTTTTTTTGGATCAAAATCGCGTATATTTGTTATTTTTCAAACAAACCAACGTTTCGGGCCCTTTATCACATTCCTTACATTACACAACGTTTAACATGCTAGAGAAAATGTACACAAATTTTGAATTTAGAAAGATGGTTTGACACGCTAGAGAAAATCTACACAACTTTTGAATTTAGAAAGATTATTTGACACGCTAGAGAAAATGTACATAGCTTTTGAATTTAGAATAATGGTTTGACACGATAAAGAAAATATACACAACTTTTGAATTTAGAAAGACAAAGTAAATAAGCATAAAAAAACCTTGAATAAAACCTCGTACACAATTTTTGGCTACCAAAGTACCCATTGAGGCTTCTATAATAAGACCTCTAATTGGATAACAACTGACTTGAAACGTCATTAGACCATCATAGTGGTACGACTATTACTTGCAAAAAACACGACCTTTCCAGCTTAACAAAAAATCTTTATTATTTGACAGGAGTAACACGCAATAGTTTATTAGTCTAGACTAAAAAGATGAAACAAGTATTGCGAATTAGATAATTAGTATCCTTGTACGTTGCATTTGAGGCGTATTTATGTTGTACAGTCGCCTGCAAAAGAAACAAGCGGAGAAATTTAAATTCTATTTTCATTAAAATAGTATAACTAAATTATACTTATGTTCTTATTTTCGGATTTAAATCGAGTATATTTGTTTTCTCAAACAAACCAATTTTTCGAGCTCTTCACAGGTTCCATTGTCATGGTTGACTGCCAACCGTGCAGTCATCCGTGACCATGCGATTTTCATCCGATAAATAGTTTCATTTCCTATGATTATTACAGGGTTCTGACCACGGTATGATTTCTTTTTATTTTCCCAATATTTCGGAACGGTTTTCACGCGCCATGGTCACGGGTTAAGAGTCGATAGTACCTCAGTTCGAATTTAAATTTGTCCCGTATTTAATCGGTTCTATTGCGCGGGTCGGGTCCCTGCCACGCTGGTTTTATTTATATTTAAGTTTGTGTTTTTTTTTGTATTGTGATAGTTTTTAATAGACTTTAAAAAAAGGAAGATGTTCTCAATCCGACTGTATGGTTTTTTTGTATTTATGTTTCACGATAACTTTGAACCGATTTGAATTTATTTTTTTTGTTGGAAAGAGGATGCCTCAGAAGTGGTCCCATTTAAATTTGAAGAAAATATTCCACCTCTAAGGGTCATATTCCAGAACTCAACTCAATGTTCAAGTCAGGACTTGACTATGATTTCAAGCACTAGAAACTAGAGTTCTGGTATATTTTTGAGGTCGATTTTTTCAGTATTCAGTACAGAGATTATTAGGAATCGTATTTTCACACCGTATCCTAATCAGTGTGTATCCTCAATTTTCCTATATTCAACACTTTTACTGTTATGCGTAATCAAAAAAGACCATTTGAGGTTGTATCGAGTTTTAATTGGTCAGAGGTAGATAGATGACTGCTCGAAGAACATACATATCTGTCTATCTACGTGCAGGTGACTGTGACCTTCATTTTGTAGTTGATTGCTTTATAAAAGATATTTCTTTGTTATACTGTTCACTAGAATCAAGACCATTATATATACAGGGTGCAATCGTTAAGCGTGCCCAGGCGATTAAGGTTTTTGACATCTCTTATATGACCGGAATTATCGCCTGGGCACATTTAACGATCACCCTTTGTATATGTGTATGTATATACATATGTATGCTTTAGGTAGGACAGATACCCATATATAAAAATATATGGGTATCTGTCCTACCGCACTATGTAGAAGTGTACACTACCCTACCACACTGCTATACACTTTTAAAAGAGAAACATGTATATATAAAATTATATGCAAGAGGGAACACTGATAAACAATATCAGTAATAGGCTTCTATCCTTCGAATATTATTATTGTGTATTTTTCATGGTATACATGTTATATCAATATCAACCAATGCGAATAAACGGTTCCGGATTCGATTGAAGAGTTTCCAGATTCGGTTCTGAATTGGTTCGTTGTCAAGGTGTTCTGGATAGCGTCCAGAAATTCCCTAGTTTGAGACTAGGCAATTGGTATTGTTTCCTGTCTCATTATTTTATTTAGGATTTCTATTTCAGATCTTCCATGGCCTCTTCCATGGCCCGGAAGTAACAAAAATTATTTTTTAAATGGCATTGGCGGTATTCCTTAGCAATAGCACAGTCGGCCGGGGTAAAGGATTCAGGTTTAAGAATATTATTATTATAATACGACACAAATACTCTTTACAGAGACCAACAAAGACAGAGTTCAGACAATTCTATTATTTATTTGTAATGGAATGCCATTGTAATTTTTTTTTAATTAGATTATTTTGCTAATTTATAATTGTTGTTGCTTATAATGTACAAAGTGCAACAGACGAGAACAATGAGATGATATCAATTCAAAAGATCCGCGTTATGAATTAACATAAGACTACCTGCCGAAATTTCCTCGCCTACGCGTTTATATCGTAGGGTACGGTCATACTCTAAGCGTGGTAATTCAATTTGAAGAACAAGTTTTTAAATATCACAATGATTGTCGAAGCTTCATTCTTAGCGATTTTGTTAAGTACCCAGGCATAAAACCCTTACACGTATTTTTGACGAGGCAGTAAATTAAAAAAAAAAAATACACTGACATCACAAAATATAATCTCAATACAAAAGTCCGTATGTACGGAGGCATAAGTTTTTTGGTTGAGGTCAGGATTTTAGTATTATAGTCAGCAGTGATCGTAAACCTTTTTCTTCAGACAACAAAATTACAGTAAAGAAAAACCGAATCACTGAATCATATTTACAAATGATACTATGATGTACTCGTATTATTATTTTTTTTAAGTGTTACATTTACACTATAAAAACCTAATGAATCAGAGATTCCAAACGTTGAATGAAAAAGTTTCGATTCAATGTTTGGAACGTCTGATTCATTACGTTTTCTATTTAATTCATTAAACTTTTTATGAAGTAATAATAAATATTCTTCGAAATAATTTTATGTCATGGGTGTATAAAGTTTTATATGAACATTTTCATCTAATCTTTGGTGAATGCTACGATTAAAAAAAAACATCATTTTTACATAAAACACGAAATATGTTTGAAAACTTCGTTTCTCGGTATTTATTAAATTGCTTTGCTCACGAAATGATAGAATGAACTGGCGCCTGATAGAGACCTAAAATTTCGTTCTGTGTAATGCTAAAAGAAACGAAGTATAATGGGGAAGGTGATATAAATCGCCTAGAATGAAGCTGCTTATATGAAAATTTCAAAACTAAGTGGCCGAGCACTGGAGAAAAGGGTGGTAAAAAGGTGACGATGAAAGAGGTCGCTTCGTCAGAACTGTTTTGTGAACCTGCTTCGACATGTTGTGCGATTTCATTTAAATACAATAATATCATATTGCAAATAGGTTCAATTCAATTCATTGTCCTCAGACATACAACGTAATAATGTTGAATTTAGTGTAATCATACAAAGTTGAAATACCAAATACTACAGATTGGTCTCCGAAATAAATAGAAGTAATACAGTGTATTAATTTAAGTATGTATAATATAGTGTTTATGTGAATAAAAAAATGATTTAAACTTTGTTAAAATAAAATTTACAGCATGTGTTCTCGCTTGCAATAGAGCTCCTTAACATAACGTGAAAAGAGTGGGCAGCAGCAATTGTCCAGCCGACATTTGAGTTCCCACTGCGTTAGACAAGGTTCCAAATGATTCACCAACACACCGACTTCAGAACCATGTATTAATCCGGCGTAGCAATGTCATAGGATAGTTTTTGCGGTCGCCCACACGAGATGTGTTTAAGAATTTGACTTAGCCATCAAGGTCGTGTGCATTGTCTTTTTGTTAGAACAGCATTTTGCTCTGACCCTACGTGTGAATGAATTTTGTTTTTATTAACACTTATTTTCTTGCCAAATTTTAACGTCAGGTATGTAGCAATGTTATTGTTTGGACACAGATTTTATTTTGATCTTTCCATACGTAAATTAATGTGTACTACTCTTTTAATTATTAAAAAATAAATAAAAATCTCGTGTATTGACTGCATAGCCTGTATACTAACATCATCACCAAAGTCAACGCATGAGTGCTATTTATTCACTTTTATAAGATGATGTTGGAAAATGTTAATACCCATTCAATTGCGTACACAAACATAGAAAAACTTCTACTGGTGCGTATGTGTGCTTATTAACAACTATATAAACTAATACACGAGTCAATGATTAAATAATATTATTCATACTCTTTTGTGTACACGAAGATCATAAAAATATCTCCAATATGTAAAATAGCTCTCATATATACACATGCTTTAATAACTCTTTGTAATTCCTGTTCAATGAATACATAACTAAAATACAAGGTTAACACGAAAAGCTATTATAATACATTATTCTCTTTGTTACGTATGAACGCGTTACATGGAAAAGTGTATAATAGTGAATATAATAGGATAAGGAGAATCCTAAAGCGAACGAGGCTTAGGCCTCGTTCGAGGTACGCAACCAAATGGGTACCGATTAATTAGAAGTTAGTTACAATTATTGTTATATGTTGTATAGTCCACATATGTTACAATACTAATGGATATTGCATTGTATAGAAAAAAAACCAATGTTTTTTACGAAAATAAGTAATTTACACTTTTTATCAATGATCTTCGTGGTTGACTGGTTTGTACACCGGTTTCCATGGTGTCGCTATCTCTGATATTCGATCCCCGGCTGGGTCAATGTAGAAAAGTAACTTTCTGTTCTGAAAATGCTACTACTTGAAGTTATAAACTATTTCAATTACTTTTTTGTCCTATTTTTCTTTTTTCTTTTTTTTTAACAGACAATATGATGTCAACTTGTGCTATATCCAATAGTGAAGGTAAATGCGTAGCAGGCTCACAGGACAATTAAAAAATAAAACACATTACAACATAAAACATGAACATCTAAATAGATTCATGTAAATAACTTTTTCCGTCAATATTATAAGTTAACTCCAACAGACGATGAATGAGTTAAAGATACATCCTTCCTCGTGCTTCTGGGGTGTAAAGGAGTGACAGTGAGTGGTGGCTGTAAGTGGTCACACAACAGCTACCTTGGATCATCATGGTCCCTCCCGGAGATCTTTGGCAGCGTCTCGTGCTGACTTTCTCAGGACAAGTTCAATTCTTCTGAAACAAGCACGCTCATCACAGACATACAGCATTGTGCAAGTGCAAATTTGTTTTCCTAAAAAAAGATTGAATAGTTTCTAAATCAGTTTCTTAATATCTCGTATGGTGTCGGATTTTCCCATACTATCCCGGTTAAAAAAATCGTACTGTATACCGACAGAAGATTTCTAATTTACTTTTTTTTTGTTGAAAAGTCCTAAATATCAAGTATTACTCGGTAATAATGTTTTACTTTATATTCCTTTTATTCCAAAATTTGGTTTAGTAAACAATGCATACCATTAAAATATTTCACAAATCGTACGTATGTAGTATAACTTGGAATATTAGTAAATTTACAATGTATTTTTGTTCTTAGTATCTCCTATAATTTCAGGTTTCCCCATATTGAACCTGTAAAAAAATCACACTGTGTAATTAAATTTCAAACATTCATTATTACGATTATTACGATACAGTATCGAACATCAATGCTTATAAATTATCAAAGTATTATATCATAATTTCACTATTACAGTCCGTATAGGATATGTTTTTCTTTAGAATTAAGTCATGTTTACGTGGAAATGTTCAATTAGTACCTGTGGCGCTGTTTCCATATAAGTTAGTAAATACCTACAAGAAACCTGTCCGCCAATACGCGATATTACTCATGTTATTTAGATAAAAATAGCCAAAATTTTCCTAACACCGTATAAAATTTTCAATAATTTACTATGAATATGTACATCATGGATTGAAATCTACTCTGTTATTTATAAGAAAATTCCAAAACTCAAAGTTCTGCTTACTGGGTAATGTAAGTAAGTAAGTAATAATAATAACGCACACTCTCAACATAGCCCCGCACTAGGGAAACTCTGTGTCGCAGGTGCCATGGACACACACATAGACAACCACAAATTACACCCAAACTCACGAGAGAAATAAATGTAGGCCATACAAATATTTCTCCCGGCCCGGGAATCGAACCTGGGGCCTCTGCGTGGCAGTCCGGCATGGTAACCGTTCGGCCACGGAGGCAGTTATAAATAATAATAGAAGAGTGTAATAGAAGTTCAATACCGGTTAATTAATGGTTTTTATTATAGACATGGTGTCGACGATCCAAATCTAGTAAAATGTTCATCATCATCATGACCACGCTGGCCCAATGCGGGTTGGGAAGTGAACCTTCTTCGTCGTACAGGTTTTGTTTTTGTTCAAATGGTAGTGTACCTTTGCACTTGACCTCTATCTCACCTGATGGAAAGTGACGATAGAGCATGCACACCTAAATAATGCCTATTCACTCTCGCCTTGAAAAGGTCCAAGTTACAACGTTCAGGGAACAAGTCAGCAGGCAGGAAATTCCACTCATTTCCTTCACCAAATAGCTCATGGTACATTATAAATTCCGAGAAACAAAAGTGAAATCAGAGGTGCGAGCCCGAATTCGAACTCACTGCCTTTGCTTGAGAGGCGGTAGGTCGAATCATTAGTAGCTATTAGGCTAACACGGCTTTTTTCAAGACCTTCAAGAAGCAAATTTTTCAAGGTCCAGCTTTCAGGTAGTAACAGGAAGGAAAAAGAGTTTCATTTTGGGCGTTTTTGATTCCGTCAGTACCTATGGAAACTATTTCACAATAAGGTAAAGTACCCATTCAGAAACAAAATATTTTATAATAAAGAATTTCCCACAGCCGCAAGTGTAACGTAAGTTTTATCTCAGGATCATCATCATATCAGCCGAAAGACGTCCACTGCTGAACGTAATATTCCCCCAAAGATTTCCAGACTAGTCCGTCGGACGCAACGTGCATCCATCGGTTACATACCTCCCTTAGCAGGTCATCCATCCCACTGAACGCTTTCCGGTTTGTGGTTTTCTGGTTCTCGAATGGAATCTCGTGCCCCAATGGCCCTTAGTTCTACTGATGGCCTTTGCCACTGCCACTTTAACTTGCAAATCCTTTGGGTTACATCGGTGACTTGTTCTGTTACGGATCTCGTAATTTCTGATTTGATTACGTAGAGAAATGCTGAGCATTGCTCGCTCCATAGCTCGTAGAGTCTCTGCTTCTTCTTCCTGTCCTTATCCCACGCTAGGTGGGGTCGGCACAAGATGTATTTTTCTCTCCCCTAGCAGCCGTCATTTTTATACTCGCACCTTTCTTATCCATGTCATCTTTCACACCTTAGAATAATAACGCATAGAATGATAGTTTCATATCAAACGAACTATCACAATTGAGGCAAAAATCAATTTCATGTAGGCTAGTTTTAGTAGCAGGTTAATTTTCGGTTTTAGTGAATATTTATATAAAAATACAAGTTGAAACGCGTCACTTCCTTGTGGGATGTGATGTTAGTATCTATTTTATGTTTGTCTGACGTATTTTTACACTCATTTACCGCATATTTCGTCATTTTTAGCTAAAATTCTTGATCTGTTCGCGGTGCAAGTTGACCTTGAGCACTGAAGGCCCGCTCGCTCGTGTAGGCCCATTGGGCGCGCTTCAATTTGCCTCATTTAGCGTGTGCGGACTAGGTGTCTATGCGTTATTATTCTAAGTTTTACACAATCCATCCATCTTTTCTTTGGTCTTCCTTTTCCCTTATATTCCTCCACATTCATACCTAACACTTTTCGCGTCACATGACATTCTTCCCTCCGCATGATATGTCCATAGCACGTTGAGTGCCTGAGCATTTTATGAGGCCCATAGTAAGCGACCACGTCTCAGAGCCGTAGGTCATCGCTGGCAACACGCACTGCTCGTAGACTTTTGTCTGTAAGTTTTATCTATAGTAAAATATTTTTACATTTTTGATGTCGATGTCGTCATCTAAATATTTAAACATTACGATATTTTAACGAAATCCAAACAAGATTTTTCACGTTACCACAATAAATAAAATACGCAATAAACACCCATGATAATCAAAAGGTGCGAAAAACGATTAAAGCGATAAAGAATACTTATTACATTATTTCAAAGACCTTTCTCCGAGGCTGGCTATCTCGATTCATCGACAATCATCATTGTGAGAACGCGCTGACGAAATAATGCTAAGTGGTAAAGTATGTACAACTGTATATGCGCAAAATTTTTCTTGAGAAAAATCTCCTTGAAACATACGTGTTTGAAAATCGTTCACTTAGAGCGTTTAAAAACTATATACTCATAGTTGGAATAAAGATCACAAACTTACACTACAAATGTATGATATTCCTCAAAAAAGAAAGAAGTATCTATGCACAAAACTGGTTTAAAGATTTTTTTCTCAAAAGTTGTAGTCAACTACATTGATAATTGCGTGAAACGGAATGACTAAATATTGTAAATATCAAATGTGACATAACATTGACAATTGTCAAAGTTTTGACAGTTACGCGCCATTTTCCGTTCGCGGTGTTCAAAGAATCGAAAGTATGTGCGTTTCAGTTTCTTTTTCTATCCGTTGGTAGCTGGTAGAGCTCTTTGAGAAAGAGTTCGTCCAGGAAAGTACTGCCACCTTACCGATTTCTGCCGCCAAGCAGTAACGTGAGCATTATTGCGTTTCAATTTTGAATGGTAAGGGACGTTGGTGAAATTACAGGCACATGGGACTTGTCAACTTATGTCTCAAGGTGATGGGCGTAGTGGCAGTGCCCCTCAGATCTTTGCCATTTAAAACTATGAGTGGTACTGCAACTGTTATGGACAGGCGTGTTACTTAACGCCAGGCGCACGACTTATTCGTCTTGTTACTTGATATTATAAAAAAAACTTACCCATGGTTGTTAAATTGTTAATGTAGAAGGATTTTTGCTGGCCAAAACAATTTGGTTCTAAGTTTCTTTCTAATTAGTCATTTTAGTTAAAATATTCAAAATTAGGGCAGATAACAAATACGTAACGAGAACGGACACTCTCCGCCCCTCCCTAGCTTTATATACCGCACCACGCCCCGCACATTGACGGTCACATTGACTGAACGAGAACAAGGTTGTCGACGAGCCGTTTTCGTGTTAAGACGGCTTTGATATTTGAATATAGTTGTCATTTATTCATTACGAAATTTGTACGTCAATATATTATAATGGTCGTAAATTGTGCTGTGTACGGCTGTTTATAATCATCTAAACGAGATAAAGAGAGGAGTTTATTTAGTTTTTTGAATGATGAAACGAAGTCAGTAGAAAAACTTTTAACTGAGACTCATTCAGTTATTGTTTTCTTTAGTGCAGAGTATTATATAATACAGATTTATTATATCAATATAATAAGACGTCATAACTCCGTGAGCTAGAAAAGGGTTCTCGAATTTTCAATTTGTATTGCCGATAAATATTACATAGTGAATGTACCTAATTATTAACTAGGTAATGATAAACTTGGACACGCAACTTAAAATACTTTGGTTGCCTTGTTTTTAAACCTTTACTTGTCCAAGTACTTTTAATATATTTTTTAAATAAATCTTCAATATTATTCTAGTTAGTGAATTAATGAAAAATATAATATTATATCGATATAAATACGTAACGAACATGTATAATTATTAGGATTCTATAATAGAATTATAGATAACAGATTCACGTTCGAATTTTCGCTATGTTGCCGCTCTGACCACGTAACGTAATAGTGCGAGAAAGTGACGTGTAACCGTGCCACTTCATGCACACATTTGCGTGTGTGCAGATAGCGTCTTGCTGTATGTAGTAGTAGTAGGTTTTCGACCATTGTACGGAGTGTCCGGGGTGTGATTAGAATATGAAAGTTTCGCTCATTAATCAATAAAACCTATTTCGATCGGTATATTATTATTTTAATATCCGTAATAACCAAAGAAAAGTGTTCAAAGTTACTCAACTTAAGTGTAAGCTATTTAATATACAGTGTAATGGCACCTTTTGTTGGTGTTTACCATTAGTCGCCTTCTAAGACACCCATACACTTATTAGTTGAGGTCCGCTAAGAAGATACGTTTTTACAATACTAGAAATTGTTGTAAGGTAATTATTTTTGCTATTACAAACAACCGCAGTGATCCACGACCACGTATGTCTTGACCCTGACGCTTCTATTGACTTGTATAAAATTTTGTTTGCGAACAAATGTGAAAAAACTTCAATGTCAATGGAGTATTGTTGTTAAGACTTCTGACACTTTGTTGCGGGGGAAACGTTGAGAAATTATTAAAATTTTCAAGTTTTTATTTGGTAATATGTTTCCACTTAATATTATTATAATGCCTTTAGCGACCTTTTGTTGCGGTGGACCTTTGATCTTATGGAGATGTATTTTTGAGCTGTATCTGACAGGTGAATGTCTATGATTATGTTGCTATGTTTTTAATGCAGCATAAGTCTGGCGTGGAAGCGTTCCTGCGTGATGCTGATGATGGATTTCTCTTGTTTAAATAAAGGTTACGTATTTAAGATAATAGACTTCTTAAGCCGCGCCTTCTTACATTAGTACCTATTTGATATTATTCTTGCTGTCTCTATCGGCCGTGACGCTCTCTGCGTGGGTGAGATACATCGCTTGAGATATTTCTTAGTTAGTAGTTATAATATGTTGATGTATACATATACATATTTTTTACTACGTAGAATTAATTATTTTACCATAGTCGTGCTTTTTCTAAATAATTAATACCTAATAATTATCCTAAATAATTAATACTCGTTGAAAAAATCAAATAAAAAGACACGACAACAAACACATAGAAAAATTCGCGAGGTCCGCTTGTTCGTTCCGTCGCTTAGTTGGTACAGCGTCTGGTACGGTATGCTAGAAAACGTCGGTTCGAATCCGGCCGGACCGAAGGAATTTTTTCTTAGTGTTCGATCTTTGCATTAATAATTATAACCAGTTGTTGTTGTGGTTGACGTTGAATTCAGTTGAAACTACCACACATAAATGTTTTTTTATATCATAAAACAGCAGGTGAGTACAGCAGCTCATTGTGTACTACTTTGTCAATTACTACAGGAGATGTCTATTGATAACAATGCGTAATATTAAAAACTACTTTTTTACTTAATTCCTTAAACAAGAAGTACACGACGACTTTTAACAACGGTCCAAATGCGATGCAGTCGCGAATCGTCTACCTTACACACACGCGCGATTTTAAGCAGCGATGCAAACGCGATGCAAGCGCGCGACTGCAAGGGTGTACTACGTGAATGCGAATGCCGATTACGCGAATGACGATATTGCGAACACAGTTGTAAGAAAGCTTAAATGCGCGATAGTTCATTTGCGCGAATGGCCAGTTGCGCAAAAGCTTAAATGCGCGATAGTTCAATTGTGCGACAGGTCAGTTGCACGAAAGTTTGAAAGCGCGATAGCTCATTTGCGTGAATGACGATAGAAGAAGACAGATTAAAAAAATATATATATATATATCTAAGAATACTATAGTTTTCTACCTTTAAGCCCTCGTTATTTTGAAGCTCTATAATTTAACGGAAAACTAGCAAACTATGGATACCTTGGATATTAAAGTCGAGATTGTGTCTACAAAATGTCATTGAGTTTGATTACTTAGTAACTAAAATACGACGAAACGTCTTTGGGCGGATAAAGTATCCTCTTAAGGCCTATATGTGGCCTAACTTTAGAGAAATGAGAATGCAGAAGGCTCGGTCCACAAGAGATTTATTGTAAAAAGGAAAAGCAAGGCTGTAACTAATAATAAAATGATATAAAAAAAACGTGTACTTATTATAGAATAAAACACTCCTTATAAAACTAAATAACAATACACAATACTCGCCCTATATAGTTTTAATAATAATCGACGTGAAGTTTAACAATAAGGAAATGAAGGTGATTTGTGATTTATGGACACGTCCTTTCGTTTCAACAATCGAAAAAAAAAACGTAAAAATAGTTACGGAAAATGGTATTCGAGAACGATTCAAAATTTAAAAAATAAGTGGCCAGGAACTGAAAAGGAGATTATAAAAAGGTGGGATGACAATGAAGAAGGTCTGCATCGTCGCAAATAAATGCCTACAGAACGATCTAGTGACTAACTAATGGGAATAATGAAGGTCGCTACACCTTTCAATGTAACACGTTCAGCTTACATAAACTCGAAAATGCAATAATTAATAATTTGTGATAGCCGAAGAACAGCATCAGAGACCACCTCGTGAGTATACCCTTTTAAACAAAAGAAGAATTTTCGAAATCGGTCCGCAATTGATGGAGAAGTTGGTGAATAAAAATTTGAGGATATCCTTCGATTTCCATAGAATCCCCTCATCAGATTCTGATTTGGTGGCAATGGGACCGCCACGAAAGTGCACCCTTTCAAACAAATAAGAATTTTCAAAATTGGTCCACAATTGACGAAGATATCTGAAAACATACAGCCGAACGTATAACCTCCTCCTTTTTTTTTGAAGTCGGTTAAAAAGAGAAACGACGTAACCTGGAATTTATTTGACTACCTCTGTAGTCCAATGATTAGAAGGTACCTATTATTGATTAGGGATAAAATAAAAAGCTGTGGTAGCCCAACGGCTTGACCTGCCGCCGCACAAGCAGAGGCAGAGATAGGTGAATTCAGGCTCGCACCTCTGAGTTTCTCGCAATTCATGTGCGAAATTTCATTTGAAATTTACCATGAACTTTTCGGTGAAGAAAATCATCGTGATGAAATATGCACGTCGAAGACCACAGAAGACGACGAAGGTTCACAACTTTCGTAAAACGTGCATAATCCCCAGCCTGCATTGGACCAGCAGCGTGGTAGATTATGGACAAACCATCGCCTGAGAGAAAACCCGTGCCTAGCAGAGGGACGATTTTTTTCTAAATTGGTTGTGGTCTTGTTGTTCAGGGTTCCTGGAGTTACTCATAGTATCACCTACTTTGAGATCAGGGAATAGGTAAATACTTCAATGAATAATAAATAACCCACACACTCATAGCCCCGCACTAGAGAAACCCTGTATCGCGAGTACCATGTATACACACATAGACAACCACAAATTGCAACCAAAATATAGGATATATAAATATTTCTCCCAGCCCGGGAATCGAACCCGGGACCTCTGCGTGGCAGACCAGCATGTAGGTCGGTTGGCCATGGCGGCAGTTAAATGATGAAATAAGCTTAATGTCACTTTTTTATACTAGACAAAGAAATATGTATTCAAAAGTAGCCAAAATAAATCCACTAGTACCTATAGAATCTAAGACACGTCTAATCGGGCATATTCATATTCTATTTAAAGCACTAAAAAATAAAATTTATACAGCCGATTTACATTTCTCAATAAGTACATTATACGTCTCACTTCATATAAACGCTTCATTAGACGGTAATCGAAAATCAATAAAGTAGTAAACAAACATGTAGTTACGCCTACGGTGCGCTTGCGCGTTTACTAACAAAAGGCTGTAAATTTCGAGACCTTCCACTCTATTCCGCGGATCACCGTGGACGCACTTAAACGCATAATTGTACAGTTGGAACAAAAACTTATTTTCATCTTTGATATAAAATTTGTGCTTTGCTAACGAACTATTTCAAATACAAAATGTTTATTTTTTAACAAAAGCTACAAAGTAGATTAGTGGCAAGGATACTCCTTTTAAGTATATAAATACATGTGTCAGGACACCCCGCTCTTTCGAAATAGACTTTAAACAAATTCACAGACAAAAATGCTAAAGATTTTTTTTTATTCAAATCTAAAAGTTAAATATTAAAAAAAAAAGAATTATGAAAAATAGAATCATATAGCGTGCGTGCGTGCGTGCATGTGCACGTGTGCGTGTGACTAGAGATGTGAGTATTGTAACTAGAGATGGAAGAACAACTTTTAAACATTATAACGTTGTACTTTTTGAAATAAGCGTAATTATGAAAGGACTTTTCACTTAAACGCTTTTTAAAGACCCTACGTTAGACTTTGTGTTCAAAATAGTTCGCAACATAGTGTTGACAGCGACAAGCGAGAGTAGTTTTTCAGATAAGTGAGTTTATTTATAGAACACGCGTTTTATTTTAATTCATAACATCATTATTCAAATTGACAATTTAATTTGTTAAGGCAACGTGTGGCGGGACTTGATACAACGTCTCGACGTTGCAAGTAATGAAATTGTTGAGTACTGAACTGAGTAACGCTTAAAATTTAAAATTATAAGCGTGTTTGTGTGCTTATGTAAAAAAAGCAAACTTTTTTAAGTGCTTTTCGTTTCAACGCCTACCTCTAACTGTGACAATAAATGTTTTGATTTTGTTGGAATATTTCGAGGTTGTAATCACTGGTGGGTGCGTGTAAATAACCAAAGAAAATTATGCAAATGTTATATCTAGAACGTGAGCTGGATCCAAAGGGGATTTCAAACAAAAACTAATAATTAGGATGAAGACACAATACGGAATGAGAAAATCTGCTTATATTTAATATTAGAAATTGTAGGTGTTATACATATACTTCTATAATAAGTGCCAGACATCCACACCAATTGCATGGTCACAAATTAGGGAATTTAGTATGCTATGAGTACCAGAGCATCGGAATTCACTCTGGGACACTTCTCAGAACACCTCAAACTAGAACCAATTTAGAAAAGTGTATGTTCGATACATTGCTTTTCATATCTTTTTAGTACGGTACGCTGGGATACGGGTTGCACACGTTTTGCAAGGGCTGTTTTGATATGCAGGCTTCTTTTTTTTATAATACATAGTGAGCTCGCGCGAGAAAAAATCGTGTTACCGTTGCAGAGTATAACCCATTGCAAAGACCTGTGAGGCACTGCCACTGCGCCCGTCACCCTGAGACATAAGTTGACAAGTCCCATGTGCCTGTAATTTCACCAGTACTCTTCAAAACCGGAACACAGTAATGGTGACATTACTGCTTGGCGGCAGAAATAGGTTAGGTTACTCACTTCATTAATCATCACTTGATTAATTATGATTAGGAGTTAATAATGATGTCGAGCCGTAGCTTAAGGGCTGAGTTATTAATTAGCGGAATTTTCGAGAATTAATAAGTCACTGCACCCGTCACCTTGAGACATAAGTAGACAAGGCCCATATGTCTATAATTTCGCAAGCATCCTTCCCCTTCAAAACCATAACGCAGTAATGCTCACATTCATGCTTGGCGGCAGACATAAGTATAGTGGCAGTAGTTTTCTTTTACAAGGAGCTCTACTGCTACCAAAATCATTAATTGAGTTTATTTTACTAATTCAATATCTGGATAAGGTTTATATAACTTTAGGAGTTCCCAACTCTTCAGCGGAAATTGTGGCTAGCAGTGGTGTTAATTGTGTATTGTTGATGAATAATAACAGGTAGAAGATGTAGAATAAAACAATGAGTGGATAGAAATCTACACAAATATGAGAATCTGTAATTAAAAAGAAATCAAGAAAACCTTCACCCTTTGTACATTGCTTGTTACAGCGATATCTGCGGTAATTAACATTTTAGTTACACTTGCTTATAAAAGGTTTTCTTTTGTTTTTGGGGTCTGACCCTCATAAATAATGCAAGAAGTTTTATTTCAACTCATGTTTTTGTCTGCGAATCGAGATTTCTGCAAAATATCAATCTGAATTTGAATTAAGTATACAAATGATCGGTGTTCTTTTTTTGCAACTGTAAATCGTGCGTTTTTTTATTTAAGTTGCTTTGTTTTGACCTTTAAGTGTTGATCATGTGAAATATGTATTTTAGATTATTAATTGATTCGCTGATAGTTATTGCAATAAATTAAAAGTTGTAGAGACTTAATTTCTCAACTAACATTGTAAATGTAGTGTTACATAAACAAAGTAAAATTAGAGAAATAAAAACTCAAACAGATTAAGTAAATCTAAAAAAAAAGAAAAGTACAAACAGAAAACAAATACCAGAGAATAATGACCGAGTATATTGTTCCACCTTTTTAGCTTCATGTGGGTCAAACACAAAAACTGAACATTAGAAAAAATTTAAATAAAATGTCACTGTTCGCGCTTCATTTTTTTTATTTTAACAAAGTAAGTAATTATTATTTGTGTAATTATATTAATTGAGATCAGTATTCAATATTTGAGCAATAAATCAAATTTGAATTTTGTATGTCTACAGATGAGATCAAGTTGTCTACAGAAAAGAACAATTTGGATAAAAATTTGTCCGAATAACATAATTTTTTTTTTATAACAAATGCACTTCTAAATGAATTTTATTTAACCACATAATAAGTATAATTAAACATCGTTTATCAAAAAGGGACAAAACATAATCACCTTATGTCCACAGAAAAGACATGCTTCTGTCGTCATAAAATCATCTCAAAAAAATCTACATCATCAGATGAAAAATTAATTGTAATAGGCAAAGGTACATACATATTCATCAGTGTTATCTGAGTAAATCCGAAATTTCCTTTTTGTAGGCCTACAAATTGGCTGAATTATAATATTATCCGAACTCTATCCGTCATACCCGGTGAGTTTGGTTCATGTATCACCTCAATAGGCCCAGCAAACTACGAGCACAATGGCAGTGCCCCTCAGATCTTTGCGATTAAAGTTCTAAGTGGCACTGCAACTGCTATGGACAGGTATGTCAGGTATTTAACCAGGCGCACGACTTGTTCTTTCTGTTTCAACCTTTACTCATATTAGACGCTTGTAGAAGCGCTGCAATGTCGGATCTGTGGCGTGTTAATGGCGGCACTTTTGCAACCTTGTTCCCGTCACTTGGTATTATAAAAAAAAAATAAGAATAAAAGATTTAGATATTGTATGACAATTAGTAGTGGTGCGGAAGCCGCACTTCTCAAGCGTTCAATTTAAAGACGCCTTTATAGTATTTTAAAAAACACTACAATGGGAAAAGAGCTAAATGCTCAATGTGCGTTAAAATGCACTAAATATAATTATATTTCAGGCCCAAGCAAGGAAGCCCTCAGTTTTTAATGAAAAACGTATTTTTCGATACCTTATTAGAAAATATTGCTCCAAATTTGGATACTATTTTCTTATGATTATTAATACAAAGATCGAACACTCAGAAAAACTTCCTTCGATCCGGCCGTATTCGAACCAACGTCTTCTAGCATACCGTGCCAGACGCTATACCAACTAAGCCACGGAACAAACCAGCGGACCTCACGAATTTTTCTATGTGCTTGTTGTCGTGTCTCTTGTATTTGGTTTTTCAACGACTGTTTAGTCTATTTTCTTGTTATTGAACACTGGGCATTTGCGTGACCACAGAAATAGTTTATTATCTGGGTCTGAAACATACATACATAAGCTCACGCCCTAGTCCCACAGGAGGAGTAGCAAGGGATCACGGAACGATCCTGACACAACTTCCTCCGTGGCCGAATGGTTACCATGCCGGACTGCCACGCAGAGGTCTCAGGTTCGATTCCCAGGCCGGGAGGAATATTTGTATGGCCTACATTTATTTCTCTCGTGAGTTTCGGTGTAATTTGTGGTTGTCTTTGTCTGTTCATGGTACCCGCGACACATGGTTTCCCTAGTGCGGGGCTATGTTCAATGTGTGCGTTATTATAAAAAACAATAAACTCTCGACGCTCACATACGTCAACTACCCTTTTCATACAACTTCTTTTATTCTTGTCACTTCGGAACCCAGCCTTTTTCAAGACAACACTCATTTGGTCAATTCTTTGGTCCTTCTGAGACGTCCTCTTAAAATCCTTCCATCCACATTCTCATCATACATCGGTTTGGTGATTCTTTTTATGTCCAACCGTTCTACATGCCCAAACCACCTCAACATTCCTTTCTCTATTCTAGCCGCTACATCCGCTTTCAAGTCACATATTTCACGTATTATTGTATTCTTCTTATTATTCTTCTTCTTATTTACTTCTTATCACAGATTATTCAACTTTATTCCACAATTTTTCCTCAAAGATCTCATTTCCACTGCATTAATTCTACTTTAAAGCTTCTTCTGCCGTACCCAACTCTCACTACGAACTGTCAGTGTAGGAATCAGCAAAGAATTGTGTATGGACATGTGTACTTTTGTACATAAATATATACTACTGATAATTCATAAACCCATTTATTAACTAATATTCTATTGACAGTTGCTTGCTAAAAAACTGCCTTTTACTCCGCAGTGGTAGATGATCTTCTTGCTTAACACACAATCGTTTGTGTATACAAGATGATAGGGACACGGGAAAGGTTTGTCTCGGAAACTACTTATGGCTTTCTAGAATAATTTCAACTTAAAAGCTCTTCATTCATCAGGAAGATGAATGTTCATTAAATATGAATTTCTAAGAGTATTATTTCTAAATTCTTTCTTCTTTTTAGTGTGCCGCTTCTCTAAAAAGGTTGGCGACGAAAGAGGGAATATGTGATAAGAGTGAACCAGACTTGCAGATTCATGCACGAGGTCTTCTGCCACTACTATGCTTTCCTTGGATTTTCCCCTGTATTATTACTTGAAGAATCTGGTATTTATTGGCCCTAATACGTAGCCAAAATACTGTAGGTTCCTTTCCTTTAAAGTTGTGAATATTTCCAACTTTTTCCCCATTCGACGTAGAACTTGGTACTTGGTACTTGGTGCAACGGGCTGGTATCCACAACTCGACGACAAAGCGCCTATTTTTTGACGTAGAAATTCAACATTCAAATTCTATGGACCCCAGATATGTCAAGCTAACCTATAGAGGTTTGAATAAAGAATATGGAGTCAAACGACTCCATGTTCTTTATTCAAAATCTAAGCATTGATCCAAAGATATAATGCCAAATAATCACAGCTAAAGTCAGTATATTTCTTTATGAAAATCAAATCATTATGTAATATTTTTGTTACCAGCTGTACATCAAATCTAACAGACTTCACACGACTATCGACCTTGAGGATATGGAGCGACGTAATCGTTAGTAATTGTAGAATGAATGTCGGAATGTACGATCAATCGGTTTGTTGCTTGTATACTATTATTATAAAATAAATAAGTACTTATTGTAAATACTTAGTGCCCTGTGTTCAAGACGGTAAAGTTACTCATAGAGTCTGAGTTCTTAGTTTTTGTTCTGTTATATTTATAATGAAAGCTTTATAGGCAGGTGTACAAAACTTGAAAGCCTTAAAAAACTTAAATGATTTTTCTGACAATTATGAACACTATTTAACGCCTTCCATTTCATTTTTAGTACTCCGCATTTCTCATCTTAAATACAATGTTTATATTTTACAGCACACACAAAAAACACCCATTCGCATACATCCTTATCGAAGTGAGTGATAAGTGTCAAGCAAAATTATGAACGAAGCGTGATGTGAATGGATATTGTTTTTGAACAATGAGGTGTGAAAGAGAACGACGAGTAATGGCGTCACAATGGCTTGTCTGTGTGTGTAATGTCTTTTCTTTCTTCTCGTTAAGACACTATGGCGACTCTCGTTTAGAAATTTACGGAGTTTACTATGGAACTTTAATTAACTCAATGTAATAGAATCATAATTACCAATTTATTTTTTATTACTTTAGATCGCATTTACAGATTCCTAGCTTGAATAACCTCATCATCACTTTCCATCAGGTGAGATGGAAAGTGATGATGAGGTTATTCAAGCTGTAGATGATGGAGCATGCACACCCAAATAATGCATATTTACTGTCGTCTTGAAAAAGGTTCAAGTTATAACGTTCAGGGAACAAGTTTGCAGACAGGGAATTCCACTCCTTAGCCGTTGGCCATATAAATGTGGAAGCGTAACGTGTAAAAAGCCTACGTCTAGTCCTCTAGTGATGGAAAGGGGAAGGCGGAATTAAATCGTGTAATTCCATCGCACACTCTCCGTCATATATCGTGTAAAATACCGACAAGCAGGCAACTTTACTCCGGTGTTCACGGCTCTGCAGCTTCGCCTCCATTAATTCCGCGTCACCTCTATTGATAACCGTGCCAAGAGGCTTAACTCTTGGTACGGTTGTCAATTGAATCCAAGGTGTCCAGTTGGTATGTAGTGACGTGAGCAATGGCAGTGCTCTTCAGATCTTTGTGAGTCTTTGCTTATCACCAGGCGCATGCCTTGTTTGTCCCGTGACTAGGATATTGCAAAAAAAGAACCGTTAGCAAGGAATGCTACCGTGTCCATATCACGCATACTACATATATACAAATATTTCTGTTAATGGTATAAGAATTTAAGCCATTAAAATAAACACATGGTTCCTATTATTAAGTGTTACAAGACAGAAGTAGGTGTCTATAGCATTCTACATCGACAATTAAATTTAACATTGAAATGTACATGATAGTTGCAATTAAAGCAATTGATTGTATAAATCAAATATTTACTAATGACTGAACGATAAATTGCTGCAATGTTTTCCTACTGTTGTTGGCTACCGTATTTATGCAGTACATTTTCCTATCTTTTGTCTGTAAACTGGATTTCGTTGTCTCTAGGTAAGGTACTGGAGAGTTTCCACGTAAACTTACTTTTATGCAAGTAATAAAATAATTGTAAGATGGTGAGTGAAAGAAGATGAGGCGAAAGATGTGTGTCAGGACCGTAGCAAGTGGAAGACTGTTGTCTCTGCCTACCCCGATGGGTAGAAGGCGTCAAGTATATGTATGTATGTGTATAAAATAATTTAGATCTCGAAATAGTTACGAGAATAATTATTCAGGTGATCCTATGTAGTTTGGAGCTATGGTTGTCACTAAACTGTAAGTAACACCTGTAGTAACAACTGTAAGTAAAATATTAAAATTATATAATATTAATATTTGTCACAGCATCTTCGTTTTAGTAGCAGTAGAGCTCCTTGTGGAAGAGTTCGTCCATGGAAATACTGCCACCTTACCTATTTCTGCCGCCAATCAGTAATGTGAGCTTTACAGCGTTTCGGTTTTGAAGGGGAAGGATGCTTGCGAAATTATAGGCACATGGGCCTTGTCTACTTATGTCTCAAGGTGACGGGTGCAGTGGCTTATTAATTCTCGAAAACTCCGCTAATTAATAACTCAGCCCTTAAGCTACGACTCGACATCGTTATTAAGTCCTAATCATAATCAATCAAGTGATCTTGGTCACTGGTCTTGATCACTTAGTCACTCACTTGGGATGATGCAATCTATAAGTCTAGTTATACATTGACAATTTACGCTTCCATATTTAAATCGCGAACGGCTATGGAATGGAAATCCCTACGTGCAGACTTATTCCCTGAACGCTATGACTTCGTCGACTACCACATCGTCGCTTTCTATCAGTTAAGATAGAAGCCAAAAGCGCACTTTTTTTTAATAAATGATAGCTATAATTACAGGAGAGCTTGATAACCTCGAGATCTTAGATACATCATAATCGACGCGGACTTAATGATCTTAAAACCCGTATTAATTAACAGGTCTCATAACCCCTATTAATTAATCTTATTGTCCCACGTCAGGCAACGCATTTGCGCAATGAGAGACACTTTTAAGTATCTCATTATTTATATTGAATAGACCTTCTTAATGTTTACTAATTTGAAGACCTTAAAAATAAAAATAAATGTTTTTTTTTTATAATTTCAAGTGACGGGATGAACAAGTCGTGTGCCTAATCGTGAGCTACACGCCTGTCCATAACAGTTGCAATGTCACTCAGCTCTTTAAATCGCAAAAACCTAAGGCGCCCTGCCACTGCGCCCGTCACCCTGAGACATAAGTTGACAAGTCCCATGTGCCAGTAATTTCACCAACCCCTTTACCCTTCAAAACCGGAACACAGTAATGCTGACATTATTGCTTGGCAGAAATAGATAAGGTGGCAGTACTTCCCTGGACGAACTCTTTCACACTGTACTGCTACTATATTAGTATGTTCTTATTTATACTTAACAAATTATAATATATAGATATGGATAATACAAGCTCATCATATACTCAGGAAGAAAGCCCTTGACATTTACATGATTCCAACCTCTAAACACCAACAATAACACCAATTAAAAAGCAACCCGGGCGAATTAAATACGTCAATCTATCTAAGTACTTCCTAGAATTACAGTGTACTATACTTACGACTGAGTTATACCGGGCGACCTTGTATTCTGACATTCCTTGCCCTTTCTTCCACCTTGGTACCTATGTCTTCTTGGACGGTGATTGCATACGTGAATCGCTATTAATATGCCACGCTTCTCCTGCCCAAGGTCATGCTAGTGCTTAGATTTTATTTATTTATATATTTAATTGCATCATGGATAGCATAAAGAATGTATCTCGTACAAACATAGAGCCTGTTGTTGTTGAAATTTGTAAGTATATATTGACAATAATAGACAAGTTTAACATAAAAAAAATAAATAAAAATAAAACTAGTATTTTATTTCCGTGGCTCCTCTAGTTGAATGAAAAATGACGTCATGGAAACAATGTTCTTTTTATAAATGTGAAGTGCTTTTGTTTTTATAGTTACCTTATGTTTTGTCACAACTACTTTCCCAGACGTATGACTTGATTTTTACGACACGACTGTAAAGTTTTATGCAAATCTGTTTTCATTAAGACGCACGTTCCGAGTACAATTCTAAATTTTCATTGAGTTTGCATTGGCTACCTCATGAACGTTCCACGACACACAATAAAGTTTATTCGTTACTATCATAAAATTGTTTAATGATTTTAGTACCTACACACTGAAGTCCAAAGTCGTAATTGATTACTTTATAGTTCGTGATTCAATTATTAGCTTCCTAGATCTTTATTAAAATGACGAGTTGTTTTCCTGCTCGGAGTTTACTTAGAAATATTCGCATTCGGTTTTCTACGATAGATCAAAGAGCGCTTAGTCATACAGTTTAGAAATACGTTTCTATAGGAACCGTCTAGATAATCGAGATTCCAAAGCCAAATCAAATGCAAAAAAAACTTAGTCTCCATTTCAAAACGCAGCAACATGTTAGTTAAAATACTAAAACCGTGCTCCAAAAAAATCAACCTTTAAGCTAACTACTCGTCGTCATCTATTTAATGAGCCCAAATAATAATTATAATAAGAATATTTACTTATTTCTCCCATAGTAATTTTTTTTTAAAGTAAAGGTTATAATACTTTAAATTAATTCACTATACGGCGCAGCAAACTTGCGTTCGTGAAACGCGTATCGTCTGTCGGCGCGTATTAAATACGTCGTGTGTAAGTGTATGTGTGTGTTAATGTAGAAGTATTGCAGGTCCCAAAAAAATATTTTTTTGGGACCTGCAAAAAAAACTTTTTTTGTGACCTGCAAAAGAAACTTTTTTTGTGACCTGCAATGCTTCTATATTATTGTAGAATGTAATTTACAATTTTAATAATAATCATAAAAATAATTATTATTTAGGACTATTAAAATATCCCTAGTAAAAGAACGTAGAAAAAGATTAGTAGAAAACGGAACAAAACAATAGTTATTTGTTATGCAAGGCTGCAAAGGTGTTGCTTGACGCGCGTGCTTGTATTGAAACCTGAGCAAGCGAAAGAAGTTAAGATTGAATTATGAGCGAAGCGAGTGGCTCAAAAATAGATTCCCGAGCGTAGCGAGAGTTTCAAGCCACGAGACACAAAACAATTTTGCTACCGTGCAAAACACACAACTTTTCACCTAACTATAGCGAGGAAAATGGTAGATGAAAGAAACACAGTTGAATTACAATTCGGATGCGTTCTGAATGTACACCTCAATTTTTATTCTTGCTTGTACTTTTATTTTATGTGATTGTGATTATTGAAATTACTTTACTTCTTCGACGAATTTAATAATTATTAAACACAATTAATAAATATTAATTTAATAAACACAATTAGTTACCATTGTCAATTTAATATCAACAATAATAATAGAATATACCAACGGATTTATATTGTCTAAATAAGTAATGTACGACAAGTTGCGTAGTTAAACGCATCATTATCATTTTTTTTCCTGGAAAGAAAAAGTTAGGTGCACCACAGTCCATCGTCAGGTCCGAATTTCAAAAACCTTTGCCACCGTAGCGTGCAAAAAATGATTTTGTGCGCAGATTTCTAATGCGAAAGAAAGCCTTTCCGAGCTAGTGAGATGAAAAATTATTTACCTAATTAACTTTCAGGATAAGATAATCATATCTTTCTGCTATAGCTTTTAGAATGCTATTAGAACTTTGCCTCCCACGACTTAACAGCGAGACGATCTTTTTGCCTATTTGCGTTGGCAAAGATACCCGATGCACTGATTTTGGTGAAAACTAATTATTTACCTTACAACGTAGAACATGGAATGCTATACATCGTACTTATGTATTTGAAGTATATCTTTAAAGACGATATAAAATATTGTCACATTCGTAGGTAAATATCCCACGTCAAAGTATAAAAAAGGAATGCCATATGTATTATATAGTTTATAGTATCAAGTTTCGTATTAATTCATAACTACGTAGAAGGATCTAATTGCTGTGCATTGTCGTCAATAGTAGTGCAGTGAAATTTATGGAATTTATAATTTTACGACACAACTAAGCATTTGTTTTTTCGGAATTCGAAATTTTTATAAATTAAATCTATGCGATCGTCACTTATAGGATCGCTGGCCAGCACAACTTTTACCCCCGGCAAACTCGCATCAAAGCTCAATGCAAAACAAAGCAGTTTCGAATTGACGTTGCTTTGGTTCATCGAAATATATTAAGTAAACATTTTTATTTTCCTTTTATTAAAACTTTTTAATCAGCTACCCCTTGCAATAACACATAAAAATCTAAAAACTTATAGATGTGACTCGCATTTGATTATATTTTTTTCGAGAATCAATTGAGATTTCACCTCACTATGGTACTATAGACAGACTAATAATAATAAATAATAACAATAAATATTTAACTGCCTCGGTGGCCGAACGGTTACCAAGCCGGACTGCCACGCAAAGGTCCTAGGTTCGATTCCCGGGCCGGGAGAAATATTTGTATGGTCTACATTTATTTCTCTTGTGAGTTTGGGTGTAATTTATGTTTGTCTATGTATGTATCCATGGCACCCGCGACACAGGGTTTCCCTAGTGCGGGGCTATGTTGAGTGTGTGCGTTATTATGTAAACTAAAACTAAATTTAATAATCTCAGTACAGAGTACTAAAAAACCGACCTCAAAAGTTATTCATCCCCTAGTTTGCTTCCCTTAGAAGTGGAGTATTTTCTTCAAATTTTAATTTGAAAAAAAATATATATATATAAAAACCTAAAAGAAACCCTCTTTCCAACAAAAAAGGAATCATCAAAATCGGTTCACAAATTTGAGAGAGTTATCGCGTAACATACATACAAAAAAACATACTGTCTAATTGAGAACCTCCTCTTTTTTTGAAAGCAGTTAAAAATACTTATCAATTACATTTATTATAAAATATACGATACAAACAAAATAAGTGATATTATATATATAATAGTAATAAAATAATATCACTTATCTTGTTTGGTTGATTATTCTAGAGTTTTTTATTTGCAGAATAATTGCCCTCTGCCCTTGTTTGTTGTGCACTTACCGTTTATAATAACGATTTATATGCTATTTAAGATCTTTATAATAATATTATGCAATAAATGTAATAGAATTGAAATTATACGATTTTTTACCTTTACAGCGAATTAGCACCATCCCGGATAATACGAAACAATAAATATTTTTATTTCATGAGTAAGAAATGAAATCATCAAGTCTTGTTTTGGATTCTAACAATTGTATGAAGTAAATTTTCACGTAATACATAATTTTAAGTTTGAAAACATCTTCATCTAACCAATTCTAATTATCATTCCCTTTCAAATTTCGATCTATTAGCAAGTGGAATCGCGATGTTTTGGAACAAAGGAAGACCTTGCGATGAGTTAACTAGGCGGTTAAAATTAGGCGCAGGCGCCGATTGGCATACTTAATTTATCCTTTGTGAAAAGTTTGTGTGAGTTTTGTTTAAATATGATCTTGAAAAGAAACAATGAAATAAATGATCATTATCTCATTGTAAACGTTAGTGTATATTTTTTCTAAAACACAGGCTTAATGTTCCTTTGAATCCGCAGTCATACTATACATAGGTGGACTGTGTTAAACGTTAAGGAAAATTGTACTTTTTTATATTAAATAAATGCTAAATTAAATTGAATCCAAAACAAAAATGCAGCGTAACGAAAAGTATTTTCTTCTACGTCCTGATAGATCTCGCATAACACATAAAACAGTAATTTAGAATAAATTATGCGGCGTGTATTTTACTTTACTGGTCACATTCAGGCGATAGTGTATGTACATACGTACACAAAACACATTTTGTACCATAAAAACAAATGATTTTTAAAAATATAATATCCACCGACGGAATGAACAAGTCGTACGCTGGTGGTAAGCTACATGCCTGTCCATAAGTTCCATGTGCCTGTAATATCACCAGCACCCTTACCTTTCAAAACCGGAGCACAGTAATACTGACATTACTGCTTGGCGGCAGAAATAGGTAAGGTGACAAATTATACTACTACCAAAGTGAGTGAAAGTGAAAGCCAGTCGCGAAAACATATAATAATTATTTTTATTTTTCTAAATTAAACTTATTAAATAAAACATGAATTAAAAGGAAAATAAAAATAAAATAAAACTAACCGTCGTTACCAGTGCCTATTTGATATTTTGTCTTCGTCATTTTAGCACGAATGTATGTAAAAATATTCGTGCTAATAAAATAAAGAGGTCAGAATTCAGAATTTCATGTTTCATTTCGTGATGTAAATAACATTTAAAGAATGTTACAATTGTGAAATAATTATGACTGTCGATGTTGTAGGGGATGATGTAGGCTCTGAACAGGTTTTATCGCGGTAAAAGGCGCAGGAACAGAACACCATGGGGTTTTAGTCAGTGGGAGCCGGACATAACCACTCTATTGCGCCCGTAGCAGAAAGGTATCCATGAGGATTTCGTAACACGTATACGTAAAAAACTATAAATACGTAAAAAAAGTTCTGAACAGAAGACTGTATAGCATTTAATAACAAGGCGTTGCGTTGGTTAGTTTCGGGTGAAGCCTCCTAAGCGAAAATTATAAGTCAGCACTTAATGTAATGGATTTATGTTAAGAAAATAAATTACACATACGCGTTATTCACGCGCGAATATGAGTGCTAGTGAGAAGGGCGATAACTAAAATGCAGTAATAGATACACATTCAAACACATCATCAGAAGTCTACCAGACTATGTACTATTACTTATGCGCCTGGAAAAATAATAACATTTTCTTTTAGCAATTGTCCTAACAACGTTGACGTGTACTTTATTTTTAAATTTTACTTTTTCTATTATACTTATTTTCCTTTCATATTACTTATCTTCCTTTGTTTAGTTTTTTATTATTTCCTCACATTGTTCGAGAAAAATGCTATACATGCCTCGGCGGGAACGGGGATTGCTTGACTCGTATTAATACAAGGCCTCGCTGGATTCCTTACTTCCCGGGCTCTGTAATAGTGTACTATACCTAAACAGGGTATAAAAATGACCCTTCTTCAATATGGACTACTTAACATGTGATCATCACCGACCATTTCCGTAATCGGAACCCAATTAAAGCCAAGCAACTATCACTCTAAATGGCTCAAACCTTATAAGGTGTCGATTCTGCTTCGAGGTTCTCATACCGACAATCTTTACCCTTGATTTGTAGTAGTAACCTACGTTTAGTGTGTTTGTGTGTTATTGTTTTTGTTTGTATTATTTGTATATTGTGTTCAAAGCAGTAAACTCAATTATCCTGTTATTGGGTATACAGCCATAACTTAAAACAAACGGTAATTTTTAGAGTCTATTTTGGGAAGAATGATGAAATGCTTTGGTAATATACTTTTAAACAAAATGACACATCACAAACCCTAAACTGTAGGGAAGGATAATTTACAAAACATTAAAGTTTTCGCTAAGTGTTCATAAAAAATCAGCGCGTACGCAGTATGGTGTTACAACTAGTCGACTTCAAGTTGTCTGTCAGACGTTAGAAGGCACATGCTACGCATGCCGACAGGCTGAATCTAATTAATTGAAGGCCACGCTTTGTCTGCGACAATTTGTTACCATAGAGCTTATGTGGTCCTCCTTGTGGTACAATGTGAAGAAGATAGCGACTCTACATGGTATCTTAGTACACGGAAAGTCTACTAAAAGAAGAAATATGTTTTTGAGATGTTACAATAGGCTCATAGGATTAGCTAGTCGATGGAGTGACCAAGTGACCGCCCTCACTGGCCTCTTTATACCAACTGCCAGATGGAAGGAAATCATCCATATATTCTCGAAGACCCGAAAGGTGCTTGTATGATCTATGCTGGGCTGTGTACCGTCTAGGCTCTCGGGTATCTCTCAGAGAAAAGTTTAAGGAGACTGGTATCATGACTGTGGCATCGCAGTACATTTACTCAAATATTTTATATGCCCGTAAAAATATACATAATTTCAATAAGAAAGAAGATATCCAGAATATTAACCTTAGAGCTAAGTCCAAACTCATGGTACCACGATTTCGTTTAACCAAGGTAAACAACTCTTTTATGGGGAACTGTATACGTTTTTACAATAAGATTCCGGAGCATATATTAAGTTTATCATTTCCTAAGTTTAAAAACTACATTAAAAATATTTTGATCGAAAAATCATATTACAAAATTGAAGACTACGTGTTAGATAAAGATGTATGGAAAGACGACATGGCTCCAGAATCCACACAAATTTGATTCAAAGTGTATTCCATAGCATTTAAGTTTATTTGAAAAGAGCAATCCCTAGAGTTTCTTGCTCGTTCTTCTCAGGGAGGTCAGCGTAGTGAACGAGCAGTAGCTTAAATGTGACGTTTTCAAGTGTAAATTTATTTTACCTATGGAATAAATAATCTTTGACTTTGACTTTGACTTTGACTTTGATCCTCTTTGTGGTACAATGTGAAGAAGTTAGCGATCCTGCATAGTACCTTAGCTGAAGAATCGGACTAAAAAGATCGATCGATCGATAACTTCCTTTTTGTGGTGCGCAAGGTGGAAGGAAAGAGATTCCGTGATCGATCAGCTAGTCGATGGAGTGACTAAGTAACTGCCCTCACTAGCCTCCTTATAGCAACTGAACTGAGAGAAGCGGAAAACAGAACCAGATGGAAGGAAATTATCCATAAATTTTCGAACACCTTTCGGGGACACGACCTTCAGAAATGCAGAATACGACTAAAAAGAAGAGGATACGCTCAAAATGAATAATAAATCAGATCTTCAGTGCGACTTAAATGAACAAATATAAACCTGATAGGGATGGCGAGTTCCGGGTATTTGATGTACCAGAAAGACACAGAAAAACATAATTAGTTCTTTTTTTGAATTCAACACTTAGCAGCTTTTCTTGAAATCAACACTTAGCCGATTGTGTACTCACAAATCAATAGGGCCTATAAGTCTTAAATGTTCTAAACGTATACTTAACATCCATCTCGGCTTATTAGCGGATTCCTTTGAGCTTGTGCCACGCAATAATAATGACATAAGTTAAAAGTCTTTAACATATTTGCATATATATTGCATTTGCAACTCCATATTTTATAAACCTTCATATTTAATGATCTTTATAAGTGTTATTTTGTAATTACAAGTAGAAGACTTAAGATCTTATGTCCCTTAACCTGCAATATATTTGCGATGTTAAGGACCCTTGCTTTGTGTCGTAAATGTGTATAGCTGAAGGTGATCGTATCCCATGGAAAATATATATTTGAATAGCAGTACAGCTCCCTGTGAAAGTGTTCGTCCAGGGAAGTACAGCGACCTTACCTATTTAAGCAGTAATGTGGGCATTACTGCGTTCCAGTTTTGAAGGGTAAGGAGTGCTGATGAAATTACAGGCACATGGGACTTGTCAACTTATGTCTCAGGGTGACTGACGGGCGCGGTGGCATTGCTCCTCAGATCTTTGAGTGGCACTGCAACTGTTATGGGCAGGCGTGTCGCATACCACCAGATGCACGACTTGTTCGTCCTGTTACTAGGTATCATAAAAAAGCATTCTTTAAAAAAGCAATTCCTGCTAGCTGTATAAACGTGCCCAATTTGAAGTGGTTCTGTTTTGTTTGCATATATTTTTCTCTCGCTCTCTCCATTCTACCAGTCCATGCCTTAACTGTATAAATGTGTTTTGTTTCCCATCGTAATAACATCTTTTAATTCTTTTTTATTTCTCCTAACTCACAGCTCATTGGTTAATTCCAGCTCCGTGTGAATTTTAAATAAAATGTAAAATAGGAGGAAAATAAAGCAAACGACCAACTTCGTGAAAGGTGGTTATCACTGTCCATGGATATTGGTAGCACCAGAGCTTCCTATCTGCCTTTGCGAACCAAAGAGCAAAGGTAACAAATCGGGTGGTGGCCCATTCCACATTACAAAGCACAAACAATTTTCTGATTAACAGATCGTGTTTGCTTGAACCAACTGGTTTGTTTGAAGAAACAAATATCAAGCAATCACGAAAACCAAAAAACTCGATATCGGATTGTATTTTGTATAGAAAGCAGATATTCCCAAATTGAATATAGGTTTTACATAGAATGTTTTTTATTCATTAAATATATTCATTATATTTTTTTATTTTATTCTGTACAAAATTTAATCTAATATCGACTGCAAAAATGTACGGTCAAATTCAGCGAATAGGAGTCATTCTATTGCAACATTTCAGGAATATTTTATTGATAAAAATGTATGTGTGTCAATTGCTATGTTTTAGTGCCTTTCAAAATATTTTTATGTAGTGTAAGAAGAGTGAGAGGCCAATACTGGACGTAAGGCTCTTCCAATATGCATCATTTTCTCGCTTCTCAATTATAATCCATTTCCTATAACTTCTATATCGAAGGGCGTCATACACTACATTTGCCGAGACGTGGTCTCCACCCAAGACTCATTTTCCTCATCGGTTCTTCGACAGATATAGCAAGCCTATTGCCACTTTAGCTTGCTTCTGCAATCTTAGTGCAGGCAAATATATAGACAAAACAATTACGTTTTCTTATATCCTTTACTATTTCCAGGAAAATGACTGTTTACAAAATAGGAAATAAGAAATATCATATAGGTAGTAATTTTTCTTACTTAGTAGACCTTAATAACTCTGTGGTTAACATTATCAATATTAGGAAGTACTAATATCACATATAATTATTAATAATTGCTATATATGAATTATTGAAGAAGGACAATCTAGGTACGAAATAGACTAGGTTTCAACATTTAGTAGGTGCTGAAGGCTAGGCCAACAAATTTTAACTAGTAGTGCATCTCATCAATCAATATCATTCCTTAATAATTATTAGGTCATCAGTTTTTCTCCTTTTTTCCTGTTAGTGTAAGGATCTTAGTCGTAAAATTAATATTTATTTTACTTTCACTTATCCGATTGACGTGAAATTTGGTATACTATGGAAATCCTGTGATATTAAGACAATGGTAACCTTGATCAGAAGCTGTCGCCAGGACAGTCTGCAGAATGCCAAATTCCACTACTTTAGAACTATCGTATTTGGGCTCATTAAACAGGTCTCGACGAGGTACAAGCTTACGGATGGTTAATTTATAGATCTTTGAAGTACACTATTTTGGACTGAAATTCCTTTTTGTGGATATTACAAATGATTTCACAAATAATAAACTTACCGAATTCTTAAATCATGAAATGTTAATCGTGTTAAAACGATTATCCATAATTACACATTTTATATCACGGTATGACTGTACTGACTGTACGGTGTATTCTTCTGATATATCAAAGTACACTCATGGACATATTTAGAGGAACGCTAAAAAAGGTTAAGTTATGATAACAATGTTCATTGGAAGTACTGGCCATAATTATACCAGATCATTTAATCGAAATCAAAAGACGATTAAAGTTATTATTTTTTTCAAATCAAACGTTCTGGTAGTCAAGAGCACGTCAAGCTTGACACTTTGTAATTTGGACCGTTCTTACCATAAGCGGCATAGAGTTGGATTTAAATCTTAAGAGCCAAGCTTGACGTGCTCTAGACCTTGTACATGCGGCTAATGGTTCATGTGAACATTGCTATCATAATTCAACCTTTAATAACCGACTTCAAAAAAGGAATAGGTTCTCAATTCGACTGAATTTTTTTTTGTATGTTTGTTACACGATTACTCGGCGGTTACCTCAGTATTGGTCTCATTTAAATTTGAAGAAAATATTCCGTCTCTAAGGGTGGCAAACTAGGGGTTGAATCCGGTTTCGTTTTCGGTAACCGATTTCATTTATTTTTCCATCAAGTGACGAGACGAACAAGTCGTGCGCCTGATGGTAAGCTACACGCCTGTCCATAAAAGTTACAGTGCCATTCAGAGCTTTAAATCACAAAGATCTGAGGGGCACTGCCATTGCGCCTGTCACCCTGAGACATAAGTTGACAAGTTCCGTGTGTCTGTAATTTCACCAACACACTTACCCTTCAAAACTGGAACACGGTAATGCTGATATTACGGCTTTGCGACAGAAATAGGTAAGATGGCAGTACTACCCTGGGCGAACTCTTTCACAAGAAGCTCTATTGCTACTAAAGTTCAATAAAACTTGGCAAATAGCTATATTTCCACGAATTTTTGACGTCGGTTTTTTTTATAAAAATATCTTACAATTTTAAGCGTTCATTCAAATATGTTCGACGCTCCATGGTATTCTGTAACTGGTTGAATAACCCCGACAGTCTTGAAATACGTATCACATTAAACAATTCAATAACCGCATATCAAATGAAATCTGCATGTAATCGAGTTCTATCCATCATAATAAATTACTGATATTACCGACTATTAACTGCTAAGAGCTACTGTCGATAATAAACTTGTCCTACGCTAGTCGAGTGCCTTAATATCTATAAAATAAATCGATATTATTTGTAATCGACTATAGTTGCGTAGACATTTAATAGTTGGGAACATGTTATTCTCTATTTTATAGCAATAACTAGCTGTACCTTATGTTATTAGCAGTAAAACTCCTTGTGAAAGAGTTTGTCCACGGAAGTACTGCTAGATGGATCCTCTCTACCACCAGAGACGTCAACTACGGTGCTCAACGGAGCAGTGCTGAGGGTGTCATCTGCTTAGCAGATTACCTTCTCCCGGGAAGGAACAAACCGCGCAGGAGCCAGTCAAAGCCAACGTTCCACAACATGGGGCCCAGCACGGACCCCTGTGGAACGCCGCACCCGACGCGCTGCTGGTGACGCCTCCCGTCCGTTTCCTCCCATAAGACCATACTATCCTAGAGGTAGGCATCCAAAAACCTCCTGAGATATGGAGGCACTCCATGGTCCAAGGGAGACAGCCATGACCACCTCCGCCTCTCCACAGCGTCTGTCGTGCGACTTTTCAGGGCATCCAAGGCGTAGATAGTGAACCGTCCCACACTGAAGATGAATCTCCGAGAGACCAGGCCCTATCTCCTCGAGGTGCCGGATGAGATGGTTAACGAGGACTCTCTTTAACTATTTCTGCCACCAAGTTCGGTTTTGAACGGTGATGGTGAACTATAAACTTAACCCTCTCCTTAGATTAACCCGTGCGCAGGAGTGGGATCTAATACTTCAGAAACTTTTGCTGGCAATGGTACAACAATTCGTGAAAGTTTTATCGCAATCGTGTGAATAACAATGGAATACATACGGACAAAATATACTTACGTCCGTTTTTGTATGACGTCATCAAGAGTGGATACACGTATGTGATTTGTATGTAATTCAGGACGAAGGTCTGGATATGGAATAACTGACGTACTATGAGAAGAGCAATTCTTGTGCGATTTTTATTTATATATAAGATAGTTCGGTTTTATTTGTATCGACTTCTTAGGTTTACGCGATTGTTACACATAGGAAATGAAACTATTTTTCCGGATTTAATCGCGTGTATTTCGGGCCCTTTACATTGTTAGAAAAAAAAATATACGCGATTTAAATCCGGAAAAATAGTTTCATTTCCTAGGGTTTTATTTGTTTCAAGGAATGCTGTGAGGTGCTTCAAATTAAGGTTTTTTTATACAATCCTGTCTATGGCAGTTGTAGTGCCGCTTAGAGCTTTAAAGCGCAAGGATTTTACTTTCGATCACACTGCCACTGCGCCCTTATATCTCAGGGTAACAGATATAAGGTGATAGGCCTATAATTTCACCAGTACCCGTGCAGTTCACTTTACTGCTTTTCGTCTGAAATAGGTAAGGCGGCAGTACTTCCCTGGACGAACTCTTTCACAAGGAGGTCTATTGCTACATAAGTTACTTATAAAGTAGAATATTTTATTGGAATTATGTTGGTGAATAAAAATAAATGTTAACTGTAGTTGGACGCCATTTTATGTTCTTAATTATCAGAAGTTTTATAGTAAAATTAGTCACGATCGTAAAAGTATACGAAGCTATAATTGTACAACTGTTATATATGTATAGGGACCTATTTTGCTTGTACCGTCCCGTCAATTGGAAATATAAAAATAATTACGTTGTTGGGAAAATTTGTAGCTGCACTATGTAGTATAGCATCTGCACTATACATATAAACACTATTATTTATATAAGTTCTACTTCACACAGCGGCCAAATATGTGGAAAGTAGTGGATGCTTGGTCGATGGTTATGGTGGAAAAAAAAAGTAAGTGACAGTAATAATGTACTTGGATAGCACACCAATTTACTTGTAACTAAATATATCGTAGACAACATCACGTACGTAGCTGTAGGGCTCCTTGTTAAAGAGTTCGTCCAGTGAAGCACTGCCACCTTACCTATTTCTGCCGCCAAGCAGTAATGTGAACTTACTGTGCTCCAGTTTTAAGGGGTAAGGGTGCTGGTGAAATCACAGGCACATGGGACAAGTTATGTCTCAGGGTGATTGGGCGCTAATGTAGTACCTCTCAAATTTTCGCTATTTAAAGCTCTGAGCGGCACTGCAACTGTTATGGACAGGCGTGTCGCTTACCACCAGGCGCTCGACTTGTTTTTACTGTGTGTGTTATCACTTGGTATTATAAAAAAAGCTCTGTGCCTCACCCACGAGTTTATTGTAACAGTTGTCGCTAGTGATCGCGTAAATTGCTTCACAATTTTTTATAGCAAATTGTACAGCGCCCGTAGCGGTCACAAGCAGAAACAACGTTTTGTATAAAAACCTTTCACACGGTCGCTAGCTAAACGATGACTGTAATCTCTTGATAGACGCATGAATCTCAAAGTAGCTAAAGCACGTGTGTTATGAAAATGGGAAACAACAGCAGTACCACGAACACTCAGACTCGAGACAATGTATAAAAGTTAGTTTTCTACACTTAATCGTTCGGGAGTCGAAACCGGGACCTCAGAGATGGCGGCAATATGAAACCGGTGTGCAACTACTCGACAACAGAGGTCGTCTAACTACACAATACAACACAACAAAATAACGCACACACTCATAGACAGCCACAAATTACACCCAAACTCACGAGAGAAATAAGTGTAGACCACGCAAATATTTCTCCCGGCCCGGGAATCGAACCCGGTACCTCTGCGTGTCAGACCAGCATGGTAACCGTTCAGACACGGAGGCAGTTAATTACCTGGTCATAAACTAATAATAAAACCCAGTATACCTAGATCAGAATCAATTTCAAAAAGTCCATTTCTCAAATTGGTTCTACCGGGAAATGAACCCGGGACCTCCTAGTCTAGCGTCCACAAATTAATTGGGCCACCGAAGTCGCCACAAAACTGTTTCTCTTGAATAAAATAAAAGAATGTCTGTTTTCAGTTGTATTAATTTTCTTACTTTAATGGACATAAATACGTCTTAAATGCTGATTTTAATTGACACCATACAAATTGGCTCGATAATGTGCTTTGACCTTTGTAGACCACCCAGTCACTAAAGATATATACGCCGACAGCTGTTGCTAGGAATAGTTTGCAATTGATACATAGGCAATATTTACGTCGTGAAACTTTGAACTGTATTTATTGTTAATTAGGACAAAATGTCACTACTTAAAACAAATACCACCTAAGTCTTTGGCGAAGTGTACGAGAGTCAAAAGTTACTAAGGCTGAGATTTGTATAATGAACTTTGACTTAGCTAAGCAAAAATGCCAAAGATAAGCAAGATTTTTTTTACAGCGAACTTTGCCTAAGTTGAAGCAAGAAATTAAAGAACTGTTGATGAAATGAAAGTTTTTATTAGACAATAAGTTGAAATATATGCAGGTAAGGTACAAAAGAAGGGCAACGGGACCCCACGGGCAATGGTTTCGACTCCAAAGGCTGTAAATAGGTAGGTAAGGTCCTGGTATTTATTACGTTTTATTAGTTCGTTCGTTTCGTATTTACAATACGAAAAACTTGCTACGCTCGCCATTTTTGCTTAGTCTAAATCAAGTTCAATTTATAAATCTCAGCCTTATGTCCAGTTGCACTAAAGTAAAGGCGAGTCATCGGAGTCAATGTACTAATTCGTGACACGGTAGGATTTACCTTACTCGAACATATTATCTTATATACATATTATCTCAGTACAGAGTACTGACACCTTTGGGATGGCTCTGCTACATACCAACTGGCCACCTTGGATTCAATTGACAAGCGTGTCAAGAAGCTTATAGGTGACTCGGAAATAGTAGATGCGAAGCTGCAGAGCATTGAACATCGCCGTAAAGTTGCCTGGATTGCGTAAAGGATGTATCACGGAGAGTGTGCGATAGAATCACACGATTTACTTCCGCCTTCCTCTTTCCATCATCGGGGGACTAGGCGTAGGCTTGGGTTCCACTCCTATGTTGTGGATATTCCAAAAATTCGCACGAAGCGTTATGCTTCCTCATTTATATGGCGTATGACTATGGAGTGGAATACCCTGCCAGCAGACTTGTTCCCTGAACGTTATAACTTGGACCGCGAGAGTGAATAGGCATTATTTAGGTGTGCGTGCTTCATCGTCGACCTCATCGTCACTTTCCATCAGGTGAGATGGAGGTCAAATGCACACTTACATTTGATTTAAAAAAAACTAAAGAAACCACTTCTGAGGTATCCTTTTTCTAACAAAAAAAGAATCATCATAACCTAACCTAACATACACTCGAAATGAGAACTTCTCCTTTTTTGAAGTCGGTTAATTTTTTTTATGACATCAAGTGACCGGACGTACAAGTCGTGCACCTGTCCATAACAGTTACAGTGCCACTCAGAGCTTTAAATTTCAAAGATCGGTAAACCACGCTGTGGTAACTTCGCCCGTCACCCTGAGACATAAGGTGACAAGTCCCATGTGCCTGTAATTTCACCAGCTCTTGCCCTTCAAAACCGGAACACAGTAATGCTGACATTATTGCTTGGCGGCAGAAATAGGTAAGTTAAGACAGTACTTCCCTGGACAAACTCTTTCACAGGTCCTAGTGTTCCTATCAAAAATCCCTAAAAGAAGTTAAAATAAAAGTGTAAAACGAATTATTTAATATGACGATATTTCTCTTTCAATTCTACAGAGAACTGATAAATTTTGGTTTTCAACCGAAGCCCTATAGTTATTAAATTCATATTTGAAACACAACTTGAAAATGACCCTGCGGTTTAACGACATGTTACGTCGTTATTGGGCGCTTTCACTGTAGGGCTAGCACACTAGGGCGCGACTAGCGCGAGAGGGACATAAGGCGCGAGATACTGTTATTGTCGCATAGAAATCCCGGTGGTCCAGGACTGTATGCAATTTGGGCATTTGCAACTCTCCAATTTGAACATAAGAAAAGTTATCGACTGTGTTTGTAGAATATTTAAACGATTCTCCTGAAAAGTTGTCATTTTGTAGATGTAGCCTTATTACATCCAGGGGTGCTCTCATTAAATTTTTTAAAGTGAGTAAAATGTACATTTTCTTGTTCTGATAATACTTTCGTATTTAACAACATATTAAGTGTACTATTTCCTTCATTTAATACCATGTAAAGTTACAGGTAACCTATCACAAACTCGAATTTTTTTTCCGAAATAACGTTTGTTCGAATTTTCATTACACCGAAAACCGAATTATAACGAAACCATTTTGCTTTCAGGATATGTTGGATGTTTATCGTAAAGACACGATTAGGTTTGGTTAGGTTAAGTTAAGTTAGGTTTAAAAGAAAAACATTTTCCTCTAAAAATTACTTTCGAGGTTATGAAAATTCGAGCAAACGTTATTTCTGGCAAATGTCATTTCGGACTACTAATAGGTAACCAAGGTTCAGTTTCAAAACATGTTTTGAAATTGGTTTTTCCTGCCATTAGAAATATAAATAGCTACCTAAATAAGTTATTATCGAAGATTGAAGTTATGATTAAAATAATTTAAAAAATAACAAGTTTTCGGATAAAAAACAAGGGACGCGACTTCTTTATACTGTGGAAAATTACACATAGCAAACATAAAAAAAACAGAAGGAAAAGAATATTATGTGTAGTGAATGCTGTGAGTGTAGTAGTTGACTACCTCAGTGGCCCAGCGTTTAGCACGTTAGTTACTTAGGTTTCAGGTTCGATTCCCGGCAGGACCAATTTGGTAAATAAACTTTTGTAAAACTTATGGAAATGAAACTATTTTTTCGGTTAAAAATAAGATACTTAAATTAATAACTTTATAACTGTGCACATAACTGGTCGATGACTTTACCATCTCAGTCAATCGAGACCATAGAATGTTGGTTTGTTTGAAATTACAAATATACGCGATTTAGATCCGAAATAAATAAGTTTCATATCTAGTAGCTAGCAATCACGAAAGACTTAGAAATAGATAATTTTTTTTAGATAATTAAAAGTATTGAATGACACGCTGTTTTATTATTGTGATATTCAATTATTTTTTGTGAATTTACTCCACTACTTTATTATAATTATTATAACAAAGACACTGCGAAAAATTCTGTCGATCAGGCTGGATTTGAACCAGCATCCTCAGGCAATCTGTGCCAGATGCTCTGCCAATTAAGCCACGAAACGAACTAGCAGACTTTATGAATTTTTATGTTTGTTGCAGATCTCACTTTTTGGTTTTTAACGACTTTTGTGGGTATTGCTTTCTAGTATTCGTCTCTGGTACTTACCAGAGGCGAGTAAAATGACCACTTACTAAAAATGAGTACTTACTCATACCAGGAAATTGTTACATACCAGGTTATCTGGGAAAGTATGATATTATGTGTTTCGTCAATTTAGTTTTTTTGGACGTCTCGTGGCATTATGACGTTTCATAGGCAACATTCGCACTCTAATGAAGTCGTACATTTTATTGAAATATTGTAATTGAACATCGAGTATATAACCAGAAATAGAGACGTAATGTCATTCAATGTGTTTGAAAACTATTCTGCCACAATATTACGATGACAACTGCGCTCCGATTGGCCAGCCCGAATTCGAAACAATAGACGGGTGTCATCAATTTTTTCACTTCAAATCGACCAGTTTAACTTGAGCTTTGCTATAATGGACGAAAATCGAAAAATTATATATTTAATATTTCATTACCGATGAAATGCGATTCCGTTTGTTTTGTAATTACATGTTTTGCAGTTTTTCCCACACCACCGAATGGGAAAGCCTCCATTGTAAGAGATATTATCTTTATTAGAATAAATACAGAATATTTTTGGAATATACGGAGACGTACATACAGGTCAGTTGTTGACGCTGTATTATTTCAGTTTTCTAATTTGTGATTTCAGCGCAAACGAGAGTTGATATTTAAAAGCGATATAAGGCCCATTTACCTAATGAATTGCCAGGGATGGATGGCCCTTATTTGGTCTTTATTTCTGATTATGTACTCGATGTATTTGAATACAAAGTTACCCTTATAATTCAGAAAACTGTAGATCTATACGTACCTTCATGTCTTTATGAATCGGATTTCAGTAACTCAAGTTGTCTAAAATGTGTGTAATTTGAAGATGTGCTAAATTAGGGGATGGTTCATTGAATTTCAACCACTTTTAGTTAACCGATTTCAATAAAAGTTGGCACATAGTTGAAATTTCAATAAAAATAAAATGTTGTGGTGAGTTACCTTGTATTTGGGCTCATATTATTCGTTTTAAGTGACGGGACAAACAAGTCGTATGCCACCAGGTAAGCATCACACCTGTCTCTAACAGTTGCAGTGCAACTCACAGCTTTAAATCACGACGATCTAAGGGGCATTGCCACTGCGCCGACACCCTAAGACACCCGGCATCCTTCAAAACCGGAACGCAGTAATGTTCATATACTGCTTGGCGGTAGAAATAGGTAAGGTGGCAGTACCTCCCAGGACGAACTCTTTCAGAAGGAGCTCCACTGCTACTTCATATGCAATACAAAGATTTTGAAGTCGGTTTTTTACATTCTTTTTTTATATAGCAATTCACCTCTAATAAAGTAAGAAAAGAGACCGCTCTCACGCAGTAGGTATAAGCTACTGCGTGATATCGGTTAAGATAGTGATCATGTCTTTAGTTGCCGCCTGGGGTTGCTTCATTCCATATTTCACATGCCACATCCAAAATATAGCATGACCCGTGTATTTCCATAAGAGAGGCGGTATCCCTATCAGGGCAGTGTGGCTATTTGACCCGCAATCCCGAGGTGCAGGTTTCTTATGCTTTGGTGCCTAACGTGTTCATCTTCATTTTATTATTATATTTTAATTTCTGCTCAGTGTGTTTATTGTAAACTTTTAGTGTCTTTTTTATTACAGACTATGACTAATACGACAGAGGTTTTTTTAAAAAAAAAACCAATTAAGTAATAGTAGTTTACGTGACTGTGTGCACGAGTGTTTTAATGCCTAATTATGTACAGTTACATACACTGCTTTATCTATACACACATAACTGTCTCTGTGGCCGAACGGTTACCATGCCGGAATGCCACGCGAAGGTCCCAGGTTTGATTCCCGGGCCGGGAGAAATATTTGTATGGCCTACATTATTTCTCTCGTGAGATTGGTTGTAATTTGTGGTTGTCTATGTGTGTCCATGGCACCTACGACACAGGGTTTCCCTAGTGCGAGGCTATGTTGAGTGTGTGCGTTATTATATTATATATTATAAGCTCTCTATGATGTGTTCAGAAACCGCATGTTATGACTGGCGAAATGGCGGCAAATAAAAACTTTTCTCACGCGTGTCACGCAACCGTAGTTTTTATTTAATTCGTAGACAAACTAGAGTCGGCCCCAACTATCAAAACGTTCGATATCAAGTAACGTGTGAAATTTGTCAAACTTATTTGCTATTGACATTTCATTTCGAATAAAACTTCATCTCGACTGATATTAGAATTGAGGTCAAATCAGATTGTTTTGTTTTTCAGAGGTGTTCGAAATTTGAATGTAATAATAACATCGAATTCGACGTTAATAAGAAGCAATAATAATATTTTCACAGTTAAGAAATTTGTTCTAACAAAATAGTTTACCTTTATTCTGTTCCTGATTTGCGGTTTTTCAACTTATTATAGAGAGTTTATGATAATATGTGTGTAGATAAATACTTTATTATACTAAAATACGTTATTGACAAAATAAGAAAATCGAATGAAAATATGTTAAAAATAGGTAATATTGTAGTATAGTAGCAATCAATTTATTTTCTTCTTTATACGATCGTATACTTCATAGACAATCTATAAGACGTATGGTTTCTAGTCAAAACAATAGACTACTGCTTTATCTACTACAACTTAACGACATTGAATTATCACGTAAACACTCACGCATCCTTTTGAAAAAGTAACGAATGCCCCATTGTCAGTGTACAGTAACTAATTAAGCGACTATAAGCCATATCGATTAATCATTTTGTAACCCACGTACTCTCAACAGGGCTTTACTCTGTGAGTTAATAGGGTGAACATACGTTATCGAAAATTGAGAAATGCATTTGACACCTTGACAAAAACACGTACAGACTACGAAATTTCCTGGAATAAAATTGTACGTTATTTCCGCGAAAATTGAAGGTCATCGTTTGCAGGGCAAACAAAACAATAACGGTTAGAAGTTACTGACTTCAGAATGCAAAAAGTATGTAAAGTGTTTAAGGTAGTCTCAATTCTTGTCAAAGAGTACTTCCAGGGAAGTATTGCCGTCTTACCTATTTCTGCTGCCAAGCGATAATGTGAGCATTATTGCGTGCAGTTTTGAAGGGTAAGGGTGCTGGTGAAATGACAGGCACTTGGAACTTATCAACTTATGTCATAGAGTGACAGGGGCAGTGACAGTGCTTCTTAGATCTTTACGATTTAAAGCTTTGAGTGGCACTGCAACTGCAATGGACAGGTGAGTTGTTTACTACAAGGCTTGCGACTTGTCTATCCCGTTACTCGGTATTGTAAAAAATGTGACTATAGAGATATTTCTTTGACTAGTCTTCAGAGGTCGCCCTTACGTTCGCGCTCTACAAAACAAACTTTGGTACTATTTTTATTATTACTTATCATGGAGTATGAAACGGCTCAACGTTCTAATCTGGGACCCTAGATACAATTGGGTGTCCTTCGTCATCTAATAGACGACCTCGGTCATCCAACGGATTGCACTTTAGGTATGGGATGCGGAGGTCCCGGGTTCGATTGCCTGAGCGACCAATTTGGGAAATGAACTTTTCTATGTATAGAAAAGTTTTGTATTTCTAAATTGGTTCTAGTATGGGTAACCTGGGCAGAATTCCCTTATTCTGGTACTATAGTATATGATATTTATCTACTGTGAAACCAGGTAATCACTGGGTTTATCTGCCGTTTCGAGCAAAATGTATTGATCGCATTCGATTTACATTTTGCTATTTAACGCTTCATCCAAACTTCCATAAAATCAGAGGTTAAGGCGATTATTCTCGGACTAGTGTTCACTACCTAATTTCCGTGGCAATTTTTATTATTTAAATTATCAAGTATATTATCGTGTAATTATTGTATAATTATTCACGATGCAATAATCGAGTATTAAATAATGTTGCAAGATAAAAAATCGAATAAAATTGCTTTTTAATTGCTGATCAAGTAGTGAATACTAGTCCGAGAATGACCAAATTCATGGTTCCACTACAAAGGACAAGTCCTAAGTGTTGGTACATTGTTTTTGCCGGCTAACTATTAATTACGGCGGCAGTTTCAGGTGGGCACAAATGTTTGCACACTCAGTAATTGTCCACCCACTTCTGTTCGCGTCTCGATCCGGCCCTGGGCGCTAGGCTTTGATGTCACGGAAAATACTAGTTGATTCCGTTATTTAAATTGGCTTGTTAATTTTCATAATTGGTTATTTTATATTCATAATTTTCCTTGGGTGCCTGAGGAGGGAAGGCGACGACGGAGCCGGCCGAGAATGCGTGGGCGGGACACTCTCGAAGGATTTGAGAAGGAGTGGTGGGATAGCCAAGGGATCAGTGAAAAGTTTTTGGGAGGCTTTTGTGGTTGAAAATTCGAATGTGATTATTGATCACGTGTCCGCATGTCGCAATGAGTTGAAGTGGCTTACGATTCGCCAACGTCGTGATTTGAGAATACTTACCACTGTTTACTCTATCATTAATGATAAATGTGCACCTGGATATTTGAAATGTAAATTTCAATATTCTGGAACGCTCTACCGCCTCATATTCAAAAAGCGCCGAATAAACTAGCTTTCAAGCTATTAGTCCGCGATTTCATATTGAGTTTCAAACTACATCCCATTAGTCTGAGATTGTTATATATATGTATGTATATTGAATATATATGTGTATATATTATATATTATGTATTTGTGTGTATATAGGTTGCTTATATAAGTATATAGTTAGTCATATAATATTATGTGCTATATTTATATTGAGTTTAAACTATATATCATAATTATTTATAAACTTCTTCCTATCTGTTTTAATTATAATGTTATGCACCCCTGTTAATTATTTTGAACCCAGCTCTCCGGTTGACTGGTAGAGAATGCCTAATGCCATTAAGTCCGCCATTTAAAAAAAATAAACGGAATGTCTTTTATGTTTGCTCTGAGCATGTCTTTGTAGTATAAAATGTTAACACTATAGTAACGTTATGATAATGAATACAAAGGTCGAACACACAGAAAAATTTTTTTCGTTGACCCAGTGGGACTTGAACCCACGACAATGCTGCATCGTAGCATTGCTTTAATCACCTGAGCCACGGGTACAGTTACTGAGTCGTCGAAATTTTCGTATGTTTTTGTTATAGATCTTTGTACTGATATACGGCATTCATCGTCGCTAATCATTACAAAATTAGAGGGTTTATTTCACAAAAAAAACCAATAACTATAGTATTTTATGACTTAGTTTAGTCTTTCGTTCACGTTTCGATCTAAATTAATTCCAAACCTGTATATAAAAATATCTTTAACGCATTCGTATCGATTTAAAAACATTACAGTATTTGAATCACGCACGAGGAAAATATGTGTTAGTGTACAGTCAAGGTTGAATGAAATTTGTCATTCAATGGGGCTGCGCGTGCGACGCGGTCTGCGCACTGCAAGTCAAATAGGAGGGGCCGACGTAGGTGAATTTTCTTCAGAGGTACACTGAGAGCGCGTTACTAGACTCTGTGAAGTATTAATTCTAACTCGTGTTATGGGCTGTTACTAACACAGGTCATCTCTTAGGAAATGATAGTTTTAAAAAAAATACTTTTATTACAAAAACTAAAATAAATACAATAAAAATTCACGTTGTTGAAATAAAATAAAGTAATTTGTAAAACATATTTAGCGTAAATTGGCGTGTTCTTCGGTAAATTAAAAATAACGTATTTAATATTTTATAATTTTTGTAACTATAAAGAAAAGCAATAATAAAATAGGGGTTTGCATTAATATTAGACATAAGTCAGCTAAGACCATAGGAATTGTAAAAGACCCCGAACGTTGGTTTGTTTGAAAAACAAATATAACAAATAGATATATTTTCATTTCCTATGTGTAATAATCGCGAAAACCTAAGAAGTCGATATATACAAAAACTATTTTTACTATTTGAAATAGCGTGCGTTCATGAACTTTCTGTTACGGGATGACTCCGGCGCTTGTGAACCGATTTTGATGATTCTTTTTTTGTTGGAGAGAAGGTACCGCAGTATAGGATGATTTAAATTTGAAGAAAGGGTGGCAATCTAGGGTATGATCCGGCTTCGCGCACTTCCCTTTGACCGATTTCAATAAAACTTGGCAAATAGGTGTAATTCCAATAAAAAAGCCGTTCAGAAATTTTTTCGATATCTTTTTTTTTTAAACAAAAAAGTTATAATTATTACTGTTCTCTCACACTTAACTGTTTTTAGTCGTTTTCGTTCCTGAAAGGTATTTGAGACTTTATGGACGATTTTCTTCTATCTGGTTCTGTCTTCTCGTGGCATTTTTCACAGGGGGCCAGTAAGCGCAAGCTAGGGCGGCCGGGCGGCGTCGTGGTGAATGTGCATGAAACCGACCCCACGGCGCCGACTCAATTGGCGGGAGGTAATCCCGGTTTAGAGTCCCCACATAACCCCTGAGTCTCCCTGGGCTCAGGGGTATCTATAAAGATTTCCCCCCGTAAAAAAAAGGCCAGTAAAGGCGGTCATTTGGTCACTCCATGGGCTAGGTGATCAATCGCGTCTCTTTCCCTCTACCTTAGCCACCGCAACCAGTGTGTCAAAGTTGTTGCGGTTTGGTTGTCGGCGAGCAATATGGTCAAATTTTATTTTCTACAAATCAATTGCTTTTCGTTCTCGGTGCGCCCCAAACTTAACAAGGAAGACATACACACGTCTCGCCGAAAATGAGTAGTAGTGAGTTTTTGCGCCTCGCATTTTTAGAGCCACGCGCTTCCGCCTTCCTCGAGGACCAAGGCTCTACAAATGACGACTATAAAGACGCCATAGGAAATAGTAGACTACTTTAAACACATTTTTTTTTTCTTAAAAGAAAACATGAAACCGTCAACTGACAGAAAATATCGATTTGAAACATAGATATGAAATTAGAACACACAGATATAGAAATGAATGAAATTTTTACAGTTACAACGTTTTTTACAGGTCCGAAACATCCGGAAAAATAGTTTTCATTTCCAATGTGTGGCAAATGCGAAAACCTAAAAACTCGATATATAAATATGGAGTTCTACAAACATAATTAAAAATTTAGCAGCTAGATTTAAGGCGAGTCAGGAGAAGCGGGAAAAACTGTTTTGCTAGATCAAATGGTTTAAATATTTACCATTAAACAACGATCTTATAAAATATCTACCATACACTTCAAGATATTGTCTAAAGAATGGGCTAATTTATTACACGATAGGATGTACATTACCGGATCAAATAAAATCCTCAAAATAGGCTAAAATAGAAGTCGAAAATGAATTGTTTAAGAATAAAATATATAACGTTTCACATAATTTTTACATAGAGATATTTCTCTTTAATTATCTATACTACCTCAAAAGGCTTTGGTTGATTCCGCATAACAGGGAAAATGTCAAATCAATCACTCGGAAAAAATATATACTAAAATTGACGATATATACTGATTACTATAGGGTGTGAAAACCCGATTCCTAAAAATTCAAATTCACGATAGAAAAAAAACACAAACTTAAGTCGAAATTTTACAAGAAAACCGCTGTATTCTATAGGTAGGTACTTTACTTAGACCAATGATTTTTTTTTATGTCAACTGAACTAAATAGAACACGTATACATTTTTCAAATGGCTTTAACTTCGTTAGTAAAAAATTCTGAAATGGAGCCAGTGTCCTTGCCGTTTGACCTAAGTAAAATGACCCGTACTAGTGCGGGAAAAAATTGAATTCGAGCTGAGGTAGTATCGATTCTTATGTACTACAGACAACCCATTTATTGTTGTTTTGTAGTTATACTAGTAAGTATTAAAAAAACAGATGACTATAATGACAGTAAAACATTATGATATTGAATAAAAATAAATATTGCAATTAATATAGCGACATCTCTGTCAGTCTTCTGTAAAGTAAAGGTGCCTTGACTGAGCGCAGAAACTTTATTTATTTCTTGCAGGTGGCGCTTCGGCAAAAAGGCCGTTTAAACCCAATACAATTGACTCGCTCCGTAGTTCAGTTGGTAAGAGCGGTAGCCACGTTGAGGCAATAGACACTGCTCGTAGTTCATAAACAAAAATATACTAATCGCAGTCATACTGGGTTGTGGAATTGCAGAAAGTTCACTTCAACAATATTAATAAATGGCAGAGGCGAACTCAGAGTGTAGTCGTGGTTGCAACGGGAAATGATGTACCCGTCATTTGAGTCCCTCACAAATTATAATTCACGACGCCAACATAATTTTAGACATGTTCTCTTTTTGTTTGGTTTTTTTCGAATTTTGTTTTTTATTTCTTTATTTTTTTCACGAAATTCGGGAAGCATAATATTAGTAAATAATTATATATGGCTGTTCATAACAGAATATGACCAAAAAATAAAGATGGCGCAGTCACTGCAGGTATCGACGTGTTGGTTCCACGTCCATAAGTCTTCCAAAAGATCAGGTCGTTTCAGTCTGAGACATCCTGAGATGCACTTATTAATTACATGAAAAGGACCCAAAAATAAACCGCATTTTTAAGCACTTCGTTCTTATTTACCTACCTCGTATAATTTATAACATTATTATAAATGCGAATGTCTTTGTTACGTTTTCACATCTAAACCCCTGAACCAACATCGAAGAAGTATAGAGATAGATGGAGCCTAGGAGAAGGATATAGGCTACTCTTTGTCACAAAAATAAGTCTTAAAAGGGGTGAAATAGGGGATGAAACTTTGTATGGCGAATAAATAAAACAATGAAAATTTGTGTTGTATAGTAGCTACTAGAAGTATTTATTCTTTGTTTTATACTATCAAGTGGTTGGTTGGTTGGTTGGTGCAACGGGCTGGTATCCGCAACTCGACGACAAAGCGCCTATTTTTAAGTGACGGGACGAAGAAGTTGTACACCTGATAATAAGCTACACGCCTGTCCATAACAGTTGCAGTGTCACTCATAGCTTTAAATCGCAAAAATCTGTGTGGCACTGTCACTGCGCCCGTCACCCTGAGATATAAGTGACAAATCCCATGTGCCTATAATTTCACTAGCACCCTTACCCTTCAAAACCTGACTTACTTACTCCGCCACTGGCTCAGCGACTCAAAATATGTCCCGGCCTTCAAAACGAGATGATCCACTTTCATCGGTCCTGTGCAATCTCTCGCCATTTGATGGCTTGTCATTCGCGCAGATCCGCCTCTACAGAGTCGCTCTAGCGATACCTGAGACGACCAACCGGTCTTCGTCCAGTAGGTCGACCAAGACAGGCTCTCTTTACGTTCGAATCCTCCCCTATCCTTTCTAAATGGCCGAGCCAGCAAGTATGTGCGCTTCGGTTTCGCCAATGATGTTTGGCTGGGCGACGAGCACTTCTGTTTCAGCGTTATTGCGGACTCTCCAGCTATCATTCTCCTGTTGGACTGGCCCTAACATTTTCCTGAGAACCTTTCCCTCTACCATAAGGAGTCTCTTATCTTCTTTAAGTGTGAGTGTCCAAGGGGGTGATTCACGTAATCAAACCCTTACGATATCGTAGCGATTTAGTCGTTGAACTGCTTTTTCGTATTTACGTGTGACAGTGAACGTCAATGAGTTCAATTTTAAAGTCGTTTGATCCAAATGTCGTTAAAGCGAATTCTGGTGTATGAATCGAACTTAAATCGACTCTAAACGACAAGTCATACGTATTCTGCTAAAATTTTGATAGTTCTTTCAACTTTCGACGACTAAATGTCAATTTCACAATCCAAGATGTCGTCGTTCATTATCGTTACGTTTCGATTCTACTGATATCAACGTTCGTTCAAGTGATACGTGAATACCCATTTTGGATAGGACTTCGATCGAACGACTATGTAACTTCAACGATATTTTGATAGCTTGAACTTACGTGAATCGCACTTCAAGCTTCACAACTGTACGTAAGAATGGGCCTTATGACGGTCTAGTAGATCCGTATTTGGCGACTCAGAAGTTTGGACACCAACACTTTGTGTAGAGCTGCACTACAACGTAGGGTGTTCTGGATGCGGATGTCTATATCCTGTTCCCTAGAGTTGGTATCTGTTATAGTGTAACCTAGGTACTTGAGCTTAGCCACACCTTCAAAACCGGAATGCAGCAATGCTAACATCATTGCTTGGCGGCAGAAATAGGTAAGGTGGCAGTATTTCCCTGGACTCTTTCACAAGGAGCTCTACTGCCACTGTCTATTCTACGCAGACAAAGTTACCGGGATTAACTAGTTTTAATATAAATCTTTTTTTGCAAACATTCTTCAATCGTTTTTGAAGCCTTCGCCTAATCTAAAAAGGTATACACGCCAGCACATCAAGCTACACATTGATGTAACTTGTTCCGTTGCACTGGAGGCGATTTTCGAACAAAAATGTGTAGTCTAGTGTGCCGTTGTCCATACATACGAGTAATTACCCAAATACTCGTTTCATATTGTTTCTACCAAAAAAAAACTGTCAAAGCGATAGTTAAACAAGTTGCTACCCTATTTCACGGTCGAATCAATTAAAAACCCATTTACCTACAAAAATAAACTAATTAGCTCTGATTCACTTTCAACACAATTGATCTATTCGGTATTTTCTATTTGAATTGTTGCGTTATTTCGATTTTGCGCGTTTTAATGCTTTATCGGTCAAGTGACTTTATTTCTGGTTTAAGTATGAATCAAAATGATGGGTGACATTGCTAGCAGCGGCATGCTTAGTTACGTTGGGCGCAGAAGTTGTAGCCGAAGTCCATTATAATCTTGTAATTTATAAGATTATTAGGTACCTATAAATATTATTTTACAGAAATGGATAAATTACATAAAGTGTGATTAGTTTGTGTTTTCCATCCGTTACTCTCATCTCTGGACTGTATTCGCACTTTCCATCAGGCGCGGTGCAGTCATTTTGTCGAGTCGCAATAAAAAAAAATAAAAAAAAAAAAAAAAGTGAAACGCATACAATCATCATTTTGACATAATTATTATTATATTACTTAATATGTTCCTACATTATTTCACATAACTACACTAAATATGTTAAAATGACATAGTACAAAACTTGTACTGGATATTTGTAATTTTTTGAAATGTAACATTTATTACTATTTGTAACGATTCTTGTGATATAGTATATTGTATATAATAATGTAAAGTTTACAAGATAATAAACAAATTTGAATCTAAATCATTATTCGATTAACAAATGGTACAAAGAACCTAATAAAAAAGTTTATATATATTCCTATCTTGCATGGTGTTGCCCGCTTGTGACTTTTGCTCTCACAGCCTTGGGTTGACTAGAAGAGATCTCTTTTAAGTCCATCTTTGCTCACCTTTTTATAGTAATTCATACTTCTTTTGTATTTGTTTAGCGCAATAAATAATTGATAATTATATAAAAGGCAAAATTTTTTAATGTTTTTGTTCATATATTTTTATTTTTATAACTTATTTAAAAAAAATCGTTACTGGCGAATAACAAAACTTTGAGTGAATATTTAAGTCTGGTACATCAGTAACACATTTTTAAAGGTAAGGAGACCTTCATGATTGAAAATTCGTGATTGTTTTTATTATACCAAGTGACGGGATGAACAAATCGTCTGGTGGTAAGCGACACGTCTGTCCATAGCAGTTGCAGTGCCACTTAGGGCCATATATCGGTAAGGTTTGAGGGGAACAACCACTGCGCCAGTCACCCTGAGACGTAAGTTGACAAGACCTGTAATTTCACCACCTTATCCTTCAAAACTAGAGCACAGTAACCATCAACGTTACTGCTTGGCGGCAGAAATAGGTAAGGTGGCAGTACTTCCCTGGACGAACTCCTTCAGAAGGACCTCTACTGCTACTAAACTTGAACGCTAGTAACATACACCACACTGGGTAGCAACAATGCGTTTTTTTAAGTATAATTAACGAAATAGACGTGTAAGAAATAGTAAATTAATTGACATAAACACTATATCACACATACATAATAACACAGGAAACAATAAAAAAGCATATCGGTACTAACATAAAACAAAAGCAGACACTATACATTTAAGAACAGATTCGGACAATGAAGTTTCATGGTGTCCGCGTTGTAGTGTAAGTTGGCAGCCTTTTGTCTTCCGTTTGGTTCGTTCGTTCATTCGAAAACAGTTTCTGCGATTCCTTTATTATGTTTTGATACATTTTTATTGTTTTTTGTAAGAAAAAGTCAAAGTCAATAATATTTATTCCATAGGTGATGCCTATACTTCTTTGATTTTAACTAATTAGTGATTTAAAATAGCATCACGAGGTTAAGATGGAGGAAGACGAAGACGAAGAAGACGAAGGAGATGGGCGGGACATTTGCATATACGAGACGGGCGATGAACCAAAGCAGTCACAGAATGATGACCAAGAGGAGTGAAAAGGCCAGTGGGCCGAAAAACGGCCCGATGGCCTGACGATAGCATCTAATTTGCGGGATAACGCTGGACGCGAATGTAATAAAGAAGAGGCACTGCATTGGGTTGATGTGGGCTGAATATGATTATGACGACGATGAAAGTGGGCGGCTAAGTCTGACACTGAAAAAAACACTGTGATTGTATTACACAAGATATTGTTTAAGATGATCATGTAACTACCAAACACAATAATTGTAGTAATCATTGTAATAAACTCAAAATCAAACAATCTTTATATCATAAGTAAGCCAATCACACTCGAAATCGTCGCATTGATTAAACTTTACGATTCATTCGTGAGTGAGTAAAAAACTCAGGGTGATACTCTTTGTAAACAAATATTTGTTTAGAAATTCATATAAATATAATCCAATTTAAGTTGGTTTTAACGCCAGATATAGAATTAATTTCTTAAATATATAAATTTTTATACATTACTATCCCATTGCAGGGCAAAGGCGTCCCTTCCCTTTTTCCACTCTTCGCGATTTAACGCCGCTACAGACCAAGACATCATATACGCGTCCAATTCGTCACGCCGTCACGTTCTGGGTCTTCCACGGCTTCGTCTAGCGTTTGGTGGGATCCACTTCGTGGTAGTCTTTAACCACAGCTCGTTTGACATCACCCTGAGACGTGTCCCGCCCAGTTCCATTTTAAGCTCGCGGCTTTATGACCAATGTCAACGATTTGTGTTTTGTAGCGCTGTATGCTGTTTCGCACGCGGGCTGACAGTTTTACTTCGAAGATACTGCGCTCCATGCCTCGCTGTTCTCAAATATAGGGCGATAATAATAATATTGTGACATGATAATATTGTGTCAGACAACCAGTCCAATTAACTGATCTCCAACTACGTAATTCTCTGTACTATGAGTACCAGAGTAACGGAATTCAACCTAGGGTACGCAGACAAAAACCAATTCGGAAAAGTTCCCTTCTCCAGACCTACTCCTTCAGTGTCCACAATGCAAATCGTTAGGTCACTGAGTCCGTGAAAACGTGTCTGTTATACTAAACACGGTATATTGCCACCTAAAACTACTTTGCGGAAACTTTAGAACAACCAAGCAACATGTTGAATTTCTCTGAGGTTAACCGAGTACAGTCGTGAACATTAAGATGGACAAGGTACACAAAATGAGTAGAAATAGAGAGATCAAAGCTTACTACAATATATCACATAGTGTATGAATTTCTAGAATAAAGGCTTTTCTCAAAAACATCTAATTTATCAGGAAGATAGTTTAAAAAAGCTAAGGTAAGCTATATGACGCGGAAAATCAACCAATCGCGGGTAGCCCAATGTCGTCACTCCGATATTTTAATGGAAAGCTCGATATCTTATTCACGATACAATCTTGCACATTCTGAATACAACTGTACAATGAGTACAAAATAATCTTTTTTTTTATAACATCATGTGACCTGACGAACAAGTCGTGAGCCTGATGGTAAGCCACACGCCAGTCCATAACAGTTGCAGTGCCATTCATAGCTTTAAATTACAAAGACTTGAGGGGCACTACCACTGCGCACGTCACCCTGAGACATAAGTTGACAAGTCCCATGTGCCTGTAATTTCACTAGCACCCTTACCCTTCCAAACCGGAACACAGTAATGCTGACATACTGCTTGGCGGCAGAAATAGGTAAGGTGTCAGTACTACCTTGGATGAACTCTTTCACAAGGAGCTCTACTGCTACTATTTTAGTTAGGGAGGTTAGTCTCGAAAAGCATCGATGTAAATCATTGTTGAGCAATCCGTTACAGATAAAATTATTTTTGTTTTTATTCTGATATACCTAGAGTTCACATTTCGCAGCTCACTAAATAGTAATGATAGTCCGTCAAAAATGCCGTGGTAGCCTAATGGTTTGACGTACCACCTCTAAAGCAGAGGCTGTGGGTTTGAATCCGGGCTCGCACCTCTGAGTTCCTTGAAATTTATGTGCGAAATTTAATTTGAAATTAACCATGAGCTTTTCGGTGAAGGAAAACATCGTGATGAAACCTGCACGACGAAGAAGGTTCACAACCCTCGGAAAATGTGTGAAGTCTCCAACCCGCATTGGGCTAGCGTGGCGGACAATGATCTTAACTCTCGCCTGAGAGGAGACCCGTGCCCGGCATCTGGAAGTATAAATGAGTTAATGATGATAACGGTGATGAACGCCTAAATCCATAAATTATTTCACTCTGATATACCAGGATAGGAATAAAAAGTTGCACCCTTGTAAATAAAGCCAGATGTGATCTTACAAATTATGTACTTTACGTACTATGCAAAATTTTATAAGTCTCCTATTTAAGCATAAACTAGTTATCGACTAATTTCGTTCGTAGAATCTTTAAACCTCTCTCCTGAAAAGTTGTCATTTTGCAGATGTGGCCTTATTACACCAAGAGTGAGGAAGTCTAGGCTCAACTCACACTGGCGCAGAGTGGAAGTGTCGCGTCGCGTTCTGTTTTTCAACTACAACGCATGGCGACGCGCGTCGTCACGAGACGACGCTCACAGTGTGGTCGGCGTATGACGCGTCGCGCAAGTAACGCACGGCGATGCGTGAAACCGCTCGACTTTAACCAAGCATCGACGCGCGACACCATAATTCCATAACACAAATTTGTACCTTAATAATGGTAAAATAGAGATAAATATGCTTTAGGCGAAAAACATGACGCGTCGCGACGCTTCGACTCTGCGCCAGTGTGAGTTGAGCCTTATACTTTTAAAAAACCTATAACAACGACCACAAAACTCTTAAAATCTCCATTAGATCAGTTATTAAATATTTAGTGTCTAATTTTAAGGTTATAGTGTAGACGTGTCTAGTAGTAGTAGACTTAATAATATGATTTGAAAATTGCCACAATTTATTTTAAAGACGAGAAGAGATCCGTGCCCAGCAGTGGGACGTTTAAATGGGTGAGGATGATGACGATAGTCAAAGTTTAGTTATAATTGCTTTGCCTTGTTATAACTGTACAAAAGTGTATTGTGTTTGTATTAGACTTAATTGCACGCAACAGTATTTTGTAAAACTTACTCCATATAAAAAGCGCAAGCAGAATCGCCACAAAAACATTAAATATCTCAACAATGTGACAAAATGTCACAACTTCTATGCCGCAATTGTACGGTGTCGCAACACCATGGGACCTGCGGCCATGGTTTGCGAAATTATACAGAGGTCAGTCGTGATGCGCGCCGCTTAATATGTTGCTTTTGTATTAATAAATAATTGAGATATGCTATTTGATTACCTATTACTTATAGTGTAAAATGGGACCCAATGACGCACCTTGAGAGACACCTAGGTTTCAGAGGAATGTTATGGGTCGGTGAGGTTGAAGGTGAACTTGATGTTTTATTGATGCTTACTGCACCAAAGAAATCCAGTTTGCTTGCATTAAGACTACCATAGTCTTATAATACCGCTGTTTTTCTCAGAAAACTGGACTGAAAGTGATTAGAGGAATATGAGTGAAAAGAAAATGAGAATATAAAATGGTAACGTTTAAATTTAAATAAATAAGAATTAGACAATAAGTTTCAATTAAATTAATTTCTTTTAACGTCGTCGCCTTAGTCAGCCTAAAATTACGTAAAACATATCGAATTCTTAGGTTTTCGCGATTGTTACACATAGGAAATGAAACTGTTTTTCCGGATTTAAATCGCGTATATTTGTTTTTTTAAACAAACTAACGTTTCGGGCCCCTTACAGATCCCAGTCAACCGTGACCATGGGACCTGTAAAGGGCTCAAAAAAGGGCTCGCGTATATTTGTTTGAAAAAACAAATATACTCGATTTAAATCCGTAAAAGTAGTCTTATTTCCTTTATGTAAAACAAATTTTTTCTAGTTTTTGTGACAACGCAGAAACGCCTGAAAATTTAAAAATTGTGACAGCTTAGGATTAATTAAATCACACTTGAATAATTACAAAAAAATAAAATAAAATTTATATATTTATAAGAACGCAAAATCAATCAATCTCTATTGGTTACTGGACAAACTTGCATTAGAAGACACTTAAAACAAATTAATGAAAAAAAAAAAATTAGTTGATAAATTTTTTATTTTCAAAATTGGACCTAAAATAAAAAAGTAAAATAGCTGGCCAGACTGCATTATATTAGGAAAAACTGCATTATTTTGGGAACTTCACTAGTGTTGCGATAAATTTGCCGGTGTGTGTAGTTCCATCCATTTGATTTCTATACACGCAAACTTCGGAATTCGTGTCATCAAGTTAGTTTTTCTACAACCCGGGACCTCGGAGATGGCGATCCCATGAAGTGTGCAAGCTACTCGACCACGGAGGTCGGCAAAATACAGTACAATAACTTATATTAACAGGTTAGATACATAATGTAGTAATAATTTATTTCAAGCATTCATTAGGTTCTTGATTGGATTCCCTTCTAGAAGGTTGCGTACTGAACTTTGACATCCAAAGAGTACTTATGGAGGTCCTTTCGTGACAGCTATTTTGCAACCTGTTGACTCTTAATAGGTATTATAATGGTGCAGAAAATTAAAGGCTTAAAATTTATATTTGGTTCTTGTTCAATTACGAAATTTTAAAGAATTATTCTAATAATAACATTGATATCGAAAGGTAGTGTAACATAATCATAATAGGGTTTTTAATTAGAAATACACTGATATGCTAACTTATAGTGTCACTTTGTAAAATAGTGTTGCTATGTTTTTTTGTATAATATCAAGCAACGGAACGAACAATTCGTGCGCCGGTAGTAGACGCCACGCCTGTCCATGACTATTGCAGCGCCAATCAAAACTTTAAATCGCTAAGATCTGTGGGGAACTGCCGCTGCGTCCTTCACCCTGAGAGATAAGTTGACAGTTCCATGTGCCTAGAATTTAATAGCAGTAGAGCTCCTTGGCAGGCACGTGGGACTTGTCAACTTATGTCTCAGGGTGACCGGCGTGGTGGCAGTTTCGACTTAAAGTTCCGAATGGCACTGCATCTGCTATAGGCGTATCGCTTATCACCAAGCCCACCATCGCTTACCATCATTTGGTATCATAAAAAAAAAATAAAAAAATACCAGCAACCTATAAAATATAAACCGGAACGCAGTAATGAGTTCCGGTTTTGAAGGGTATAATAATAATAATAATAATACTTTATTTCGGACCAACAACAGTTATCCATTGTTTGTTAGAAAAAAAACTCAGGAATAAGGTTAGTATGATGCTATTCAAATGCTAAAATTAAAATAAAATAAGATAATATTAAATATATATATGTATATATATATATAAAATTAAAATTCAAAAATAAACCACAAATTACAACATTAAATATGAAATTATAAAATTGAGATTGTTTAAATATAAAATTGAAATTAATCTAACACATTTATGTAAACTTAAACTAAACCGCCACATGAAGTTTCATCCAGTGGGCCTGGATGGGGCAGTCAATATATTATAATATAGGTTGGTGGTTTTTATTACGGTTCGACGGCAGAAATAGGTAAGGTGGTAGTACTTTTTTGGACGAACTCGTTCACGATACGACTAAGTGACAAAATATTGTTTTGAGATATCTTAAAAAGCCATAACCCAGTTTTAGAATATCGGAATACTCGTAGTTTAATGATATTTCAGCTATGCATTGTTAGTGTAATATCCGAGAAGTCGAACACGTTAACTAATTTTAACTGTTTTTAAAAGAGAATTTCGTGCTCTATTTTTTGCTACTAAAAACGGTTATTTGTCCATTTGTCACTTAGCCGCTTTTTAGTTAGTGGACAACAGTAGTGTAGTGTTTGGTTCAGTACTTCTTGAATGTACTTAAACAGAAACAGAAACCAGAAAGGAACGTTGAAGATTTTTTGTTATTCATCTGCTAAACAATATCTCATTTTCTATTATCAATCAAACATGCTTTAACGTGACTGGTATAACGTCGGCGAATATCTTACGTCGATTGGCAAATGCTTCACCACGATGGTAAGCATTATACAATATAGTGTATAATATTCTTTAGCTTCCAACCAACCTTTAGCTTGTCAAGGTACAATTTGTGGATCTTTTAAAACACTCCGTAACCCAGCCTATAAAAAAAAATGTCACTTAGTAGTTAAATATTTATGTCAAACAATATCTATTCATTTCTGTTAATTATGATTATATTCTATAGTGTTTAGTATCATACAAAGCATTTAAATTACTAAAGAAAAAACACATGTTCATGAAAAAAACTTAATTAATATTTAGTAGACATATCAAGTCTGTCTGTCATTTGTTTTCGGAAAATAACTAATTTTTTAGTTTATTAAATGTCACGATATTTGACCACCATCATATTCAAATATTTTTGTGAAATTACTTCACTAATTGGTTATAATTATGAATACAAAGATCGAACATTAAGAAAAAATTTCTTCGATCCGGCTGGATTCCAACCAGAGTTTTCCAGCAAATTGTGCCAGACGCTATGCCAACTAAGCATAGCATTGGTAGCAAAGCATAGAGATTGAAATGCAGCCAGATCGAAACATTTTTTTTCTTAATGTCCGATCTTTGTGTTAATAATTATAAAAACTTATTTTTTGTAATTTGCTTTTGAAAAATTTTTTGCAACCAAATCTCTGTACAGTTTCAACTGCTAACCATTTTTTATTTGGAAGGTTTCACGCGCGACGTATTTTGCAACAATTTCTGTCTATTTCGATTCAAATTGTTATTTCCAAGGATATTTTTTTCGCACCACCGTATTTGTTATTATTAATTTGACATGTGACCTTTTTTAACTCGGTTCGACATACTTATTATTAATAATTCGTATTCCATAGTGTTAATTAAGGCATGTTTATGTTAGAAACTTCTTATCTGCTTTATGAACGCCATTACACTATACTCTGACCAAATTCGACATAGAATATTTAATAATAAAACGTTGCTACCAGTGGTGGCATAGGAAAAAACCATTTTTTGTCAGTGCTCATTATTTAGACTAGATCTGTCCACGGACTGCTCCTGTAATTAGAATTTAAATACGTACAAAAGTAGGTAATTGGATGATGTAGACGTAATACTTGCGTAATTATTTAATATCTCGTGTGTTTTTATTAATGAAGTAAGATAATGAACAGTTTTGTATTACAGGAGTTATTGTTGTAATTTTTCTTCTTCTTTTTTTTATATATAATGTTATTATAGGTTTTATGGATAATTTTATATATGTTTTTTATATTGGATTTGCGAATGTTATTAATACGTTAAATAATGGGTTAGTGGTGTATGACCTAGATACTACCTGTGCGGTCGCAAGAGTTGAAAAGTGTTACTTTTGTGTTTTTTATGTGTATTTTTTTTAACTTAATTTCTATCGGCGGGGAACTGTTTGCTAACCAATGTTACTTTAATTGCTAGTATGTTGTTGTATAAACTGTTGGTGCCATTTAAGATAAAATAAATAAAAAGTAATAATAACACTCACAAGCGACGCGAGGCGAACCTAGATTGGACTAGAGCAGGACCGTGGAAAGTGACACAAAAACTTAGAGGCCTATACCCAGCAGTGGGTGAAGTCAGGCTGTGTATGATGATGATGAATACTTACGCAAACAACCATTATAAAGTTTACGAAGTATCTCAATAGATACTTTGTAAACTTTATAATGTTACGTATCAATATACTGTGATTTATGAATAAAATAGTTAAGTTTTTCGATACCTATTAATATTTCCTGCTAGATAATAGGTAATGGTAGATGAAAAGAAGAAGAAGTAGTAGCAGTAGAGTTCCTTGTGAAAGAGTTCCTCCAGGAAAGTACTGCCACCTTACATACATATTTCAGCCGCCAAGCAGTAATATGAGCGCTACTGCGTTCCGGTTTTGAAGGGTTGGGGTGCTGTTGAAATTACAGGCATATTTGACTTGTCAATATAAGTCCTGCTGGCAGCGTCTCTCGGTTCTTTGCGTTTTAAACCTCTGAGTGGGACTACAACTGTTACGGATAGGCGTGTCGCATACCATCAGGCGCACTTGTTTGTCCTGCCATTGGTTATTACAAAAAAAGATGCTCAGATGCTTCAAGAGCACAAAGTAAAAATATATTTACTTCCTAGTGGAGTTCTCTGCATCGATGCATCGGTAAGTACTAACACCACCCTACAAATTTTTGTAACAAAGCAGCATTGCTGTGTTCTGGATTTAAAGTTAGGGAGACAACTCAATCACAGCGTCTTAAGATTTAACACCGGACAGCCTTCGTCGCAATTGCGACGTTTAAGATTACTTCCTAATGTCCGGCGGGGGTTACCACTTTCGAGAGACCGTTTGAGTAGTTACCTACTGTAACAAAATTGTTATAGTACATTTAACAAAATTGTTACTTACAATAAGAATGATGGGCACATGTTTAAAAAAATGTTTAATTCTTAATTTAAAATTGAACTTTAAGTATTTCGTGGTAGAAAAATTAGAGTGCTAAAATAGGATCAAAAAATCTACCTTGATACTTAACATGTGATCTATATTCCTCATTCTGAATTTACAAAACGATGATTGATTCGGGTTTCCGGCTATCATTTAAGGAAAAAGTTTTTACGAAATGTAAGTTCGCAGAATAAGATCAACGCTGATTCACTACATTTCATTATGTGAAATGTAATGACATTCATTTCTGATTGGTTCAAATTTTTATAAATTATGATGTTGAACTTGTCGTTTATTAAAACCTACCGGTATCACGTAACATATTAGCATTATAGTGGTCAATTGCTGTTGTGTTTATAATCAAAGTTAATAATTTGGTTCTTCTAATGGAGAGCTTTGAAAGGATAAATTTATAGAGAAGAAAAAATTATTAACATTCAAACTGCAGCTAATTTCAGAAACGACGAAAAGGGGATAATCTTTTTGATAAATGTGATCACCATGGTAAATAATCGTTATAAAAAACAAGCCAACACTAAGAATAACAAGAAAGAAAAACGAAATTACAAAAATGCCCAGGAATCCCGATTAGGAACTTCCGGCGAAGTTTTGGTACCTAAAATAAAAAGGAAAGGTCAAGCTGACCTGCGAGTGAGTCACTCGTAAAGGTGACTTCTTGATATCTTCGTGAAATTTTTTTTAAGGACTAGGGTCTCAAAGTTCTTTTATTTATCTTTTACAACCTTTAATGTTGACACTTTTTTAAGATTAATTTCTCAGACATGTTGTTTAAAACAATGTTTTACCGAACTTAGAACTATCAACATAAAATAGTGACGGGTGCAAATGAGGTCCCTGGAGTATGCCTTCCTTAAAGCAAATCACTTGTAGTTGATATTTATAAAATTATAAACAATATGTATACATGATTTGAACATATCATTAAAATATTTAAATCACATTACTAGTAGAACTACACACAAGAAGATAGTTATAAAATTAAGGTTTGGAAAGGCTAATGCATTTTAAATTAACCAATGAATGGCATGCTAATCTTTCTGCACTTTCCGAATATTACGCAATAAAATAATATTGAATTCGTGAAAGTGTACGTCGACGGCTTGCAAATAATGAGAAACATTTAAAATTGCCTATCCATATACTTAATTAAAAATTCATTACAATTTACATATTAAAGGCTTTATTGCTTTGTGAATCCGTTCAAAGCATTCAAGAAAATTTGGTTCTATGTGCCAAATAATAAGACAGGTTTTAGTTCGGTATGACTTATTCAATGTCTCTGGTGATTCGTCAATGTTTAGTTGTTTATATTATCGTATACATCTTCTTGTCTCTATTCTTTGTAATTGACTCGTAAGACATTAAATATTTTATGTTCATATTGGTTTTATTATTTTTAATGGTAAAATGTAAATTGTTTGTATGAGATTTTTGTTATGAAGATAATTTTAGATTAATTGAAAAGGTTGTTGGGTTTGTTTTAGAAAAACAAACCTTTGATGATAAAGTATAAATCATTATTTAAGTAGATAACTATGAGGATTATACTTTTGAAGGTTATTTGCAGCAAATCATTAATCAACTGAATAAATGTGACGGTAATGCTATAGAATTTGTAATGAGGTACTAAGTTTTAATACCACCTTAGATATTTGCCTTTTACGTTTTTATTTGTTCCTTAAGGCAAATGACTAACCCATTAAGAAAAAAAAATAAACAAAGCTCTTAAACCCAAAACCAGTAATAAAATACAAATATAAACCCGCCGATGCCTAGAAATAAGGTGTGTTAGCCTTGTGAGACTTTCGTCTTGCGCTGGTGGAATGTTCGCGGGCTTACTTTCCAGTGCAACCTTGAGCGCACAGTCGCCCGGCCTAAACTGCAGGAAATATGCCTTTGGAAATCTATCTAATATCCGCCTTCATATAATCCACGATAGAGGTCGTTTTTCCTTGATTTAATATACCAAAACTGTCGGTTTTTCCTGAATGATATCACATTTTGCGTACAGTATATTATAGAAAAAAAAGTCAATGACAAATTCTGAAAAGTTTCACAAACATAAATCCATTTACAGGTGGCAATGATAAAGATTGCATACTTACAAAAGTAACGAAGTACAAAGTAAGAGCCCATAAATGTTAAGAGCACATTGCGCAAACTTAAAACATCTGAAAGGCTCGAATTATCTACTTGGATAACCAGTAATGTGCTTTAATTAATGAAAGTTTGGGTGCATAAGGAATTGAGCAAAATCCCAATTACATGCATTATGAAATACATTACAGCAATAAAGATGTACCAGATTAACCAACATAGAAATAAAAGCACGAGTGAAAGTCCAGTGCAATTTCATAATGGCAAGAACGCGTTTTAATATCCAACGTATCGTAAAATAATTCTATGTGAAGCTGTAATTACAGTCTCTTGCACATTACAAGATACTTAACTCGAAGAAGAAACAAAAACCAACATTATCACTAAGAAACGTGTTATTGAAACAATTATCCATTTATTAGCAAACAAGTAATACAGACATAAAAAAATATCCTTGAGGCATGGGCTAAATAAGCGAGAAAACAATTGATTACGTTGTGGAAACGCCTCCAACGCGTGCGAAATCGAAAAAATGATCCATGCCAACCGTGAAGACATTGAAAAAAGAGACCAACTTATAGCTGTAATACACTTGAAAGAAAGAGAGGTAAAACAGGTTGAAGAGGAAGCGAGAAGTGGCGTTGTGAAAGTGGTTTGTCAGACAGAGAGAGGCGATAGAGAGAAAGATAGGGTGGAGAGTGAAATTGCCGTGGCAACTTTCGCTGAGCTCGTTTCGGTTACGTCAGGACTTTGCTGGCGCTTGCGCAACGTTATGAAGAGATTATGACTGTTTATATGGCACTGATTTAAAAGACAGCTGGAAGTTATCAATTTCTATAGATATGATTTCCGGAGTCAATTAACGTCCCAGCAATATGAGTAAGGAAATAATGAAATTGATAAAGGTGTATTTATGTCACTGTACGTAATGTCGTACTTCTTCGTGTATTTTGGAATAAAATTATTTGTTGATATGTGGTTCATACTTGCCAATTTTATGAAGTACAACAAAGAGTTAAATTTAAATCTTAAGTGCAGAGGAAGATAGTTGGCCATAACTAGAATCTATGTTGTAAAATTGCATACCAACAAGACCATGCTCTGTAAGATGAAACTCCACGATAAGTATTACTGTATGGTTAGCAAAACGTTACTAAATGCTATTACAAAACCTTTAAGACAATTTTACGGTGCTCGTATTTGCCTAATCGCCTTTTGATGACATGTCATTGTATTACACTCAGATTATACCACTGTCACTGTTTTAAGTCGATGTTATACAATTTGTTGCAATTACATAGTACTTACTTTCACTATTTTGTGTCCTCGATATTAAACACAATAGTACTTACTAATCTATCGCTTTTGTGTCATTTTCAATTGTATTGTCAAATGTTGTTTCTGTTTTTTGTTAGTCTTTCAATGTATCAGGGTCAAAAACAAGGTTTTGTTTAATGGTTACTTTCTCTTTTATTTTATAGGACTTGAAATTATATTATTGTAAACAAAAACAAGTTTTGCGTAATAAAGATACCGGTGAAGTAGGTCAGCTTAAACAGGGTCATATAATTAATCCATTGTATCCTATGAATAATTATGTTTACCAATTTCCCTACAGCAGTTGTAAGTGCGTATTATTGCTGGATTTCCTCTGTGAAAGAGCATTAGGCCATAGTGCACGACCCTGGCCCATTCCGGTTTGCTGACTTCACACGTATACGAAGATCCTACTTCTACGTTAACAAGTTTAGCTTTAACTTGTACCTGTAGAGTTCTCACCATATTAGAGATATCTTAACATGTAAAATTTTCGTTCTTTTTAACAGTAATTCATTAATTATGAAATTAAGTTATTATAACACTTAGAAATGTTTAATACACTAAACAGTTCAGTAGTTAATGTAAAATTATTTATGTACTTATGATATAAGAAATAATGTCTTATTCTTCGCAATTATCTTCACACTCGTAATCGATGTAATTTTTTTGCCGTAATAATGAATGGCGCACAGAGTTTAGCCGTTCATTAATCATTTCTACATTCCCGTTGTTTAATTAGAAGCAGACGGGAATATTGTCCTAGTTCTTAAATGATGTGCACACACACACACACATTCGTTACACACACAACATCTCTTCTCGCTCTAATGCCTAAGTACAATACTGGGTTGTTACGCACATAACTACATACTTCATGTATTTACAATCGTTTTTAACTAACGTTCATTGCTTCTATGTGTGAGTTTTCTGTTGCTAATGTTCATCAATATATCTATATCCAACTTTGTCAATATCATTATCGTTATACAGTTAATAATGAGCATCAAATTTAGTAAATTTCTTAACATTATAAATATCTTAAATGTCGTCTATGCAAATGCCTTTCGAGCTACTAACGAAATATTCTATCTTAGTGTGAGTACGCTCACAGTGTTCTACAACAACTTCTACGTTCATTTTTGCATCTACACGTATTTTCCTTTCACTTGTGTTAGTGAATTGCTTGTAATTTATGTTAGATTGTGCATTTGTTGTTGTGTTGTATCTGTGTGTTGAGGTTTAGCGTTCACAATGAAAGTACTGGCGGTTGCGCGGATTTGGGTCAGCACCAACTTTGATTATAAAGATTACAATTTGTGTGAATCATCGCACATCTTCTAGGTCCATGCTCTCCTTGTACGAAATACATTTTTTTTGTATTCAGTAGTCTAACACGAATGAAATGAAAAATAATTGACGCCTTCTTTTGCATACCTATATAAGCGCTAAAGGTCGTTTTAAAAAGGGCACTCAATTAAAGCCGTGAAGGTAAGTTTGTAAGTAGACTACTTTTACTTACTAAAAGTTATTATGTTATCTTGTTTTATTTTAAAGATTGTCCGCGACACCACTGAAAATGTACATAGTTTTATGATAGACTATCGCATAAAAGCTGCAGTGCGATACACAGAAAGTGCTGCAGAGTCTTGTGGATTTCACTTATAGTCTCTTTCTAGAAAATTAATGATCACAAACTTTTGTCCGCGTAGCATTACATGATGTATTATTAATGACAGTCATATATTTCAAAAGAGATCTGGTCATTCAAGATTAGGAAAGTAAAAGTTCAAAAACCCTTAGTACAAAACAAATAAAAGTAAACTTGCTGAATAAAGATCACACAAAGCAAAAGACCTTGATGTTATTGACACAGAGCAAGAAAGGTGAATGTGAAAGGATTTCTCAGTTACTTTATTTCCAGTGAATGTTAAGAGTTAAGAATAAGAAAGGTTCTTGAAGTTGAACCAAGAACAAAATGTCTTTCATTATGTTACGTATTTTGAAGTCGCTTTTTTGTTTTGGTGGAAGGTAGCTTGAATTTCTCATGGACGTAGAGCTCTAAAATGCTGCCGCCACGGAGCATCTATTAAACAAAGATTTATCATGCTTTACAGGCGTTATATTATATGTATTTAATATATATGACGTTATTAGGTGAAATGATAATATATTGTATTTACTAGAGAGGTACCTTCTATTGCATTGGGCATTGGAGGCGATCTATGGCCTTAAACTTCAGTTTGAAGAAAATCCGTGCTAGGTAGTGGGATATTTCGCACATGAATCTAAATAATGCAACTCAATAGGAACTGAGAGTTCAAAACATCACTGAATGAAACCAGTAAATTTATATTATTCTTGTTTATAAATGGATAACTAAATATTATGCATAAATAAAAATAATCACATTGTTCGCAATAAGCTCCATTCCGTATTATTTTTTAACTGGTGTCAAGCGCGATTTATCATTTGATGATGTTAAAAGTGGTAGGTTAGATGTGTACTAAAATCAAAGATATAAAATTGCCCAATCCAGGTATTATAGTGAGATTATTATTGTTATATCATCCTGCTTAATTTTAAAGGCAATTTGTTTGATGTAATTCACCTGTAGAAATTGTTTATCTGGATATCGCACATGAAACCAAGTACTGTCGTAATTCAAAATTGTGTAATGAAGAAAACACAATTTGAAAATTACAAAAAATATGGATCTTTTTGGGATTATCACGATTATTTATATTTATACATAATACTTAATTATCCATTATTAAACGAGAACAAATATATTTGATGCTACGTTGACGCAATTGCACTTCTTGTGCATGTATTTAAATTACATTTTTTAATTTTATTTCAAATTATTACAGGTAAAAAAACTGTGAATTTTTACAACATAATTTAAAATTAAGTAGAGGCCGTGGGTTTTAATCCAGGCTCGCACCTCTGAGTTTCTCGGACTTTTGTATGTGAAATTTAATTTGAAATTTACCATAACCTTTTTAGTAAAGGATGCACGTCGAAGTAGGTCCACTACCCTTGGAAAACGTGTAAAGTCTCCAACCCTCATTGGGATAGCTTTATGGGACTATGGCCTTAAACCTCGCACTGAGAGGAGACCCGTATCCAGCAGGGGCAAGTATACATTAATGTTGATGATGACGAACGCCTAAATCTCTAAATCATATCACTGTGATATATCGGGATAAGAATAAAAAGTTGTACCTTTGTAAATAAAGCCACAGTAAGCAGCAGTAGTGCTCGTTGTGAATGAGTTCGTCCAGGCAAGTACCGCCTGCCACCTTTCTGCCGCCGAGCAGTAATGTGAGCATTACTGCGTTCCAGTTTTGAAGGATAAGGATGAGATTACAGGCACATGGGTCTTGTCAACTTATGTCTCGGGATGACGGACGCAGTGGCAGTGCCCCTCAGCTTTTGGCGATTTAAAGCTCTGAGTGGCACTGCAACTGTTATGGATAGGCATATAGCTTACCATTAGGCGCACGACTTGTTCGACCCGTCACTTGATATTAGAAAAAAAAGCCAGATGTGATCTTAGAAATTTTGTACCTATATAGGTACTATGTAAAATTTTATATCTCTTCTGTTTAATTATAAAATGGTTAGAGACTAATTTCGTTCGTAGAATCTTTAAACCTCCCACTTGAAAAGTTGTCATTTTGCAGATGTGACCTTATTACACCAAGAGTGAAAAGTCATAATAAGTTCTTAGGTTTTCACGATTGTTGCACATAGGAAATGAAACTATTTTTCTACATTTAAATCAACTGACTTGACTGAGTCAACCGTGACCATGGAACTTGTAAAGGGCCCGAAATGTTGGTTTGTTTGAAAAAACAAATATACGCGATTTAAATCCGTAAAAATAGTTTCATTTCCTAGGTTATAATAATATTATCGCGTTAAAAAGTAACAACAACCACAAAAATCTTAAAACCTCTATTAGATCAGGTATTAAATATTTAGTATCTAACTTTAAGATTATTGCGTAGATATGTCGGATCTTAATATGATTTCAAAATTGCCACAATTTGCTTTAAAGGCGAGAAGATCCGTGCCCAGCAGTGGGATATACAAATGGGAGATGATGATGATAAAAAAACGATGGTTAGTTAAGTTACGTTAACATTTACTCTACTAGAGCGTTAAGTTTTGAATATGAAGCTAGTCTAATCCAGATTAAATATGAGCATAAGCAAGATAAGGTTAGGAGTTATGAAAATGTAATGGAAAGGAAAGCCGTACGCGTGACGAAACGCTTGCGCGAGTGCAGCGCGAGGGGATCTAGTGATGTGGCCTATTTTCAGGCTTTTGATCTTTGACTATGTTATGAGGAAATTAAGCGTTTCATGTTATGTAATTGTTGTAGGCTCTTCTCTGTCTAAGTAGTGAGAAAAATAATACGCTTATTTTACTTTCATAGTTTTTGTTGTTCATATGTAGGTATACAAAAAATATGATAAAGAGCGGCTACATCAACAAGCAGAAAGGGCGTAAAGCCCAAACTACAAATTTTACTGAACTAGTACAAAATAAAAATGTATGAATAATAATAAGTTCGAAATAGACGTCCATAATAATAATAAGTTTACGTTTAAAAAACATTTGATGGAATTTACTTTCGATAGGCAAAAACTGGGTATTCCTAAACTCTTTACATAGCCGGAGGCTTCTAGAATGAAGTCCCTTTCCTTCATAGACCTCTATTGTCATTTTATGTTACAATGACTTTAATCGATATTAAGTATTGATTATTATAAATATTTTATTTTAATTATACCAATTATGAATTTGTATTACAATTTTTTCTACATTTTTCCTTTTTTTTCTTTTTAATTTTCATTTCTTTGTGTCTCTTTTAATTACTCTATTATATAGTTGTGTGTGATGCAATACAATAAACGTTTTATTTATCTATCTATCTAATAATAACGCACATCCTCATAGCCCCGTACTAGGGAAACCCTGTATCACTGGTGCTATGGACACACCACAAATTACACCCAAACTCACCAGAGACATAAATGTAGGCTATATAAATATTTCTCCCGGCCCTGGAGTCGCACCCGGGACTTCTGCGTGGCAGACCAGCATGGTAACCGTTCGGCCATGGAGGCATTTAGTTAGTTATGATTGAGGCTTTCGATCGTTATAGTAAAATTACAGATTTTTTTAACATTGGGCGGGTTCGATTTCCGGTTCAGACAGGCGAAGTGTGGATTGTTCTAAGTTTTATCAGATTAAGTAACGCTTGAAATGAGTTCCAAATGTTTATTAAAGTCAAAAATAGGAAATCGCAATATAAAATGTATTTTTCTTGCTCGGTTATACCACTTGTTTACATTTTGGGTATCTAATTATGATACTAAGCAAATACCTTCTCTGTAGCTGTTATTGGAGCGGATTGTACCAGTTGCAACTCCGAGAAATGGCTGACTGAAGTAGTAAGAGTTATGAAATTTATTCCAAAGTCGAGAATATTTTCAATTCGCATCATTAATTTCGCGGACCGAAAAGTAACTACAGTATTATTCGTATTAACAGTATTTATGTGGTCTGTGGTATTAAAGCTTGCACAGTGCGTCCGATCCAAGTGACAGCGACGCTGAGGGGTGGAGGGAAGGAGCAGGATACATGTACGAGTATACAATGAAAACCAAAATCTTGCTATCTTACCTCAGTTCAGCTCTATTTCTCATGCGTCTTCGTACCACTTCAAAAGTTGGCAGTAATTGAAAGGACCCATTGTCAACAACTAACGGTTTGACGTGGGTTTAACCTACCATCTTTCAAGCCGAGGCTGAGAGTTCGAATCGTGACTCGCACCTCTGAATTTGTCAGACTTTATTGCCAAATTTAATTTGTAAGGAAATGAAACTATTTTTCTGGATTTAAATAGCGTACATTTGTTTTTTCAAACAAACCAACGTTTTGGGTCATTTACAGGTCCCATGGTCACGGCTGACTGAGGTGGTATAGTTATCAACCAGTTATGTCTTATATTAATGCAAACCACTCTATTTTTTCACTATAGTTTTAAAAGTTATTAATTAAATACCTTATTTTTAATTTTACAAAGCAACATTCCAATTTACGCTACATTATGTTTTACAAATTATTTTATTTTAACACTATGAATTTGTATTAAGTTAAATTTATTATTAATTAATTAAACTGCCTCTGTGGCCTAAAGGTTACCATGCCGGACTGCGATGCAGAGCTCCCATGTTCAATTCCCTGGCCAGGAGAAATATTTGTATGGCCTACATTTATTTCTCTCGTGAGTTTGGGTGAAATTTGTGGTTGTCTATGTTTGTGTCCACGGCACCTACAAAACAGGGTTTCCCTGGTGCGGGGCTATGTTGAGAGTATGCGTTATTATTATTATTAATTGAAATTAGAATAAATTAGAACATATTATGTCTGTTTGAGATTTTTCATTAGAGGAAATACTGGATCCCAAACTGGTGGTACGGAGAAACCATCATCCCTGTTGAAATTAGGATGTTTTTTAATTTAAATGGCCTGGGTAGATAACGGACTTCTTTTGCAAGGACCTGGGGTTTGTTAAACTTCATTGAATGTGTAAGGTTTATGCATGACATTTAGTTTGTCATTTACCAAGAGATTTTCGATTAAAGAAAAAAACAAAAAAAACATCGTGAGGAAACCTGCACCTGCAAAAAAAAAAACAATTTTCGTTTAGGCGAGTATACTTGAAAAGCAGCGATCGTCTGGTAGCGGGACAATTTAACAATAGGGGTCAAAGCAACCATGTGCGCTACCTGCTTTCTTGCGCAAAACTGAACCACGGGGGGCTAGTCAAACACATATCGCAATTCATGGTCTTTCTCTTCATTTTGGCTTCTGTATGGCGTTTTAAATGTTTCTACAAAGGGAATTGGATACTTCTTAAAAGCTTTGTGTTTAGTTTCTGATTGAATAATAGAAGAAAGTAGATATTCTGTGATTTATTGCGTTTGTCTTTTAACTAAAAGAGACGGGCTTGTGGAGTAAAAAAAAAATTAGAAAGGAATGAATAAAGGTGTTCTTATTCTTTCTGAAGTCATACGTCAGACAACGAAAGTAATCGACATAGCTTGCAAAATCCGCTAGCTTAAGTGGTAGTGGGCCGGCTATGTCTACAGGAGGGTTGATGGAGCAACAAGGGCAACTATTTTAAAAAGTTTCTAGTGAAAGTACAACTGCCTCCGTGGCCGAACGGATACCATACCGGACTGCCACGCAGAAGTCCCTGGTTGGATTTCCGGGCCGGGAGAAATATTTGTATGGCCTTATTTCTCTCGTGAGTTTGGGTATAATTTGTGGTTGTCCATGTGTGTGTCCATGGCACCCGCGCAACAGGGTTTCCCTAGTATTGTTGTTGAGTGTGTTCGTTATTATAACATGCTCAGATGAAGATTGAAGAAATAGAATCCACTTTCTTCCATTTATGATAAAAACGATCAAAAACTCAACTGAGTGAGCAGTTGATTGTACGTTTTTGTTGTTAGAATGAGCTATCTCCTCACTTAAGACACGATATAATAAATCACAAACCATGTACGGTACCTGAAATTAATTTAATACAACATACAACACTCCTTAGCTTGAGCCCGATGATAATTGTGCACAGCATTAAAATAAAATATTTTTTTTTAAATATCCTTTATCGATATAAATATCAAAAAAAATACGAAACAATACATTAACAATTAATTAAGACAAGTGCGTCTTAAACCTAGCTGTGAGACCTGAGAGAAGTCATAAATAACTTCAAAAATTTGTTATCTAACTCAATGCTAACTTCATCTGTTAGTTCCTGCACATACGAAACAACGCAACATTGTAAAACACGTAGTATGTTGTATATGTTATATTTTTGTTCTGTTAATAAACGTAACTTCATTTCTCAAAAATAACTGTCAAAAAGACGTCAATTCAAGTTGACAAATGTATATCTGTCTGTCTCTCACCTGCCATTAGAAAGGTCATGTACGTAAGTTTTTCATTAAACTATTAATTATCTGTGTGAGTGTGTGTGTGTGTGTTTCACGCTTTAATAATTGTTTTTTTGATTGAACTAACTTACTTTTAATACTTTTTAGTGCAGCCTTAGATGTTCTACGCGACACCGGTACAACAATATCAAGAAGTTATGTTCTCATCACTAGTGTGAGATGGTATACATTTTGTATCAATTAGTAAAACGCAACATAAATTCATACCAAATCGTTTGTTAGAGTATGTACATGACAGTCCAATGAAGTCAATTTTACTATTAAGAATTCGTCATCAATGTGAAATCCATTTTGAATGAATTTGTGATTTGCGACACAATTCATAAGTACCAAATCACTTCCTAGAGCATAAGCACGACATTAATAAAAAGTCTTTACTACATACTAATTACTCTTTGTTTTTGACGTAAAAAATAAAGATTCAAATAAAGTTCGGTTCGTAACAAAATCATTCTTATAATAAAGATTTCATCATCAATGTGAAATCTTATCCATTTTGAATTGAATTGGTGTGACACAATTCATACAAAATTATTTTCTAGCACATAAACACTATAGTCCCAAGAAGTCAATTTTGAATTTAAAAATGTATGTATGGTATTATATCAATTATGAAGTGTGACACTCTGTATAAAATAGCCTTTATCATTTCTGGCCACATGGAATATATCTTAATATATAATTATTAAAAGTTAAATTGCTTTACTGTATTTATTTCAGTAAATTTATTATTTTTTCCTTAATACATTTACCTACCATTGATAAGCACGTTCGCGGAACTCAAATTAATTATAGTACTTACATTCTTTGAAGTTCACGATTTCTATTTTTATTCACAGTAACAATTTTAGCTTTTTCTTCCATTGATTTATCTTTTCCATTGATGTATCGTGATACATAAACATAACAAGAATCTATACATCGCGCAAAGGAAGTATACAATCAAAGTATTTGCCTAAGAAAGTAAACAGTGGTGTCAAACGTAGTAGAATGTGTGAAGGCCACGCCAGGGTCGAGATAGGGCCGGTTACGTAAGCGGACACGGTTTGTGTATTTTAAAATGTGTACGTGCAAATAAATATGTGCTCATTCCTAAACTATGCGAGTGTTATCGATTTTAGGATTACTACGTTACAAGAAAGTGTTGTAAAAAGTCATAGCGTTATAGAAATCAAATGAAGAATTTTTAAAAAGGGAAGAAAGAGAGAAATCTTTAAAAGACAATAGAAAACAGAAGGGGGAAAATATTTGGAGATTTTTTACGTAGCGATGAATCTATAAGATGTAATTGAGAAAAGATAGAAGGAAAAAGAAACAGAGGAAGACCGAGACTGGTGTACAGAAGAACGTCAAAGTGGGCAGCTACAAAGGGGTTAAGGAGCTAGCTATGAACCGCGAGGAGTGGAAGAAGCTAGACCTGGATCGATCGTGGCAGGAAAACCTGTAATTAGAAAAATCGATACATATTAACCCACGGATGTATGTACAAAGCTTTGCCGGTTATGACTTAAACTTTCTTCGTAGATGAGACTTCACACTCGTATATCTATGCGTGCACCCTCTTTTCACTAACTGCCTGTTTGACATTTTTCTTGTAAGTGAGACGTACGACCGAACATTCTCCACTCAACGTTTATCATTTTCATAATGATTAAAACCATTGTATTACAATATCTTCCTTACAGTAGCACAACGTCTTTGATGTTCAGCGATATCGGCGCCCGTGTAGGTACTAGTCATATTTGAAAATGATAGACGTTGAGTGGAGAATGTTTGGTCGTACGTCTCACTTATGACAAAAAGATTAGATATGGCAGTTAGTGAGAAGAGGGTATACGCACAGATATATGAAGTCTCCTCTAAGAAGAAAGTTTAAGTCATGACTGGCAATGCAGGCCCAATACCAGTTATAAAATAAGAATAATAGAGTGCCACACAACCACAATAATTATCTGAACTAGGGAATTGTCTATGCTATGAGTACCAGTGCAGTGGAATTCACTCGGAATACCCAGATCAGAACCTGCTTAATGGTAGAAATGGGCAAGCTGGCAATACTTTACTGAGCGAACTCTTTCACAATAAACTCTACTGACTAAATATGTACCAAATATGTAAACTACTTTATACTCAAGTCTTTCACTTGCGTTTTTAGCTTGCGTTGTCTGGGTACACGGCGTAGAAATCTTCCATCCGCGCAAAGGTGTTCACGAGTCTTCCGCTTTGCGTTGCGGAGAGACTTGAGCGCATGCGCGGCGCCTGGCCTTTGATTTGATTGTAGTGGACTCGTGGACGCTGCTGCTCTGTAATTGGCCAGCGGTGCTGTCCTCCGTATTCGTTCCCTGTTGCTTTTGTGGAAATATCAAGCTTGCTAGATATCAAACTCACGAACGCAAAGAAATGAGCGAGTAAAAAACGCAAGTTAAAGACCCGACATTAGGGTAGAGGTATTCATAATCATTCATATCAAACCCATACAAGCTAGCCCAGTGCGGTTTGAGGATTTATGGAACCTTCCTTGATATACAGATTTTATCATGAGTTCTTTTTACCGCTTAAAGCTAATGACCCTCGTACTCCACCTTACCTTAAGGAACGCTTTCGCTTCCTCGGAGAGGATCACAACCGTGAACTTAGGACTAAAATGGATAATATTGTGATACCACCTTTCACTCGCTCGGAGTATTCGTATTGCCAAAACTCTTTTACGATTAAGGCTGCACAACTATGGGACGAACTCCGGTCTGAAATCCGACAATCAAAGTCGCTTCCCATTTTCAAAACTGGATTGCATAAATATCTTCTGACGCTGTCCTAGTCTGCAACGTGTATTTATTTATTAGTAAGTATAAGTTTATTTAGGTATATTTATATATAGTAATATACATTTAGGTACACTTGTTATTTATTATTTGACAAAAAATATAATGTTAATTATTGTTTTTCTATACAATTCAAATTTTGCTATTGGCACACTACGCATCCCGCGATGATTAACTTTCCTATATCTCAAAGGTCGTCTGGAAAAGATAGCTCATAGCGATAAGGCCGCCTTTGCCCACGTTAGTTTTAAACTGTCTATGTACTGTTTTTGTTCCTGCAAGTGAGCAATAAAGTGCGTATCTATCTATCCATCTATCTATCTAATTTAGATACCTTATTTTCAATTTCTGAACATTCAATATACGCTACTTACGTTTTGCAAAATATTTTATTTACATTCCCGCATATATATTATCATATAATTGCAAAAACTTGAGAACTCTATACTCTAAACTCTATACAAATGTAATTCTAAATCATTTCAAAAACTGTTATAAAATTCCAAATATTCCCGCTTGACCTTCAACAACATGTCACTATCAAAAATCTGGATTGTTGGTTCCCTTGTCGACTCACCTACCTGGCCTATTATGTTCCAGCGAAAGTTATGTGAAAGATCGTCAAACAACAAAAAATATATACATTTCTCTCTCTTTACTTTTTTCAAATCGACCCCCAAGAATTCCGATTTAGATCGTTGGATAGTTTTTGTGCGCGCACGTTCTTTTTTTAAATAGAGAATAGAATATTGCGTTTTTTTTTTCTCAAATTGCAGGTTGCGTGTGTTTAAGGCTAAAATAAGTATTGTGCGATAAATATTGTTGAAAGGATCTTTGAATTTCGGATTAAAAAAGAAATGAATAAAATTCTACCTACCAAAGGTTAACGCAAAAAATCGAGAATGTGTTTTTTGGATGTGCACGTAGAGAGCTACGACGTGCTATTGCCAATTTATGAAGATCTGTTATAAATTGACATAATGTTAGTATTAGACTCCTAATCATAACTAACGTAATCGACATTGTATGTGAATTTGAGTTTTTTAAGATATCAATAAAAAGTTTTACAACCGCCTGTTAGTGGTTTTTTTAATCTTGTTTAGTTTCAGTTTTATTGATAAAGCAAAATCAGCGTAATTGACACTTTTTCAAAGAAAAAAATGGTTTAGGTGCCAACGATCTTCGAAAGTTTCCAAAATAATAATAATAAATTTATTTCTCTCCAAAAATTCTGGTTACAAGTTTTGGCACAGAAACAGATCTTATTTTCTAAAGTGACAAAATTTGTAGGAGACTGGAATTTAAACTGGATCAGAGATCTGTATCTTAGGCTTCCAGGCTCCCCACCTCGTACTTAGTGCCATTTGAATTTACACCAAATTAACAGAGATGTAATGTAACAATTTCAAACTATACTATAAATAAAAATAAGTCAGGGAACATGTATTTAAATTAGTCATGTGTGGCTGTGTGTACGTGTTTTTTGTAGTTATGATTGCATATATAGGTGTTAACTGGCATTTGAGAGTGTGTGTAAGGTGTTGTTTGTTTCATATTCTATTTTTCCACATCTACGTTTCTACTCTAATTAAATTTTCAGTATCAATGTAATTTAAAGTATTTAAGTGACAAATACACAAAAATACAAATGCGTTAATTATAACAAGGAGAGTTGAGTAGATTCATGACATAATTCCAAATTAATTGGAAGAGAGTTTAGGCCCCAGTCCACCATGCTTGGACAATGCGGATAATAATAATGAGAATAGTAAATGATGACAAGAAAAAGTATATGAGTTGTCCTTTTTGTACTTTTCACAACAGGCGTTATCTCTAATCACCTTCTCCACAGCCTCAAATTGTCAGTTTTTAAACAAATACTTCTACATTACCATGCAAAAAGCCGTAACGTTAAATATATCCAAATTGTCAGAAAGTTCATGCAGATGGAAGAGGACGAATTGGGTTCTTTGCACATCCTTCACATAGATACACACAATACTGCATTTACTTAATTCGGTCCGTTCTTAATTCTTAAGTGTGGTTAAAACCAGCCAACAGGCTGAGAAGATTAGTAGCAGTAAAGCTCCTTCTAAAATTTGTCCAGGGAAGTACTGTCACCTTCTCTATCTTTGCCGTCAAGCAGTAATGTGAGCATTACTGCGTTCCGATTTAGATGGGTAAGGGTGCTGGTGGAGCATTACTGCGTTCCGATTTAGAAGGGTAAGGGTACAGGCACATGGGACTTGTAAACTTATGTCTCAGGGTGACGGGCGCAGTAGCAGTGCCCCTCAGATCCTTGTGATTTAAAGCTCTGAGTGGCTGTGCAACTGTTATGGACAGGCGTGTAGCTTACCATCAGGCGCAAGCCTTGTTCGTCCCGTCACTTGATATTATAAATAACAGTATAGAGTACTAAAAAAACAGACTAAAAATTCATTCATCCCCCAGTTTGGCACCCTTAGAGGTGCAATATTTTCATAAAATTGAAATGGGACGACACCTAAGGTACCTTCTTTCCAACCTAAAAAATAATCATCAAAATCGGTTCACAAATGCCGTCACAAATGAGTTATCGCGTAAAAACATACAGTCCATATATATATATACTTTCCGACTTTGTCACTTATATTATTAAGGGAATGATTTCTTCATTCTGATGCAGAGTATTTTGTAGCAGCAGATATGTAGTTAATGCTTTAATATATTTCTCTATTTTATCGTAACTACTGCAAGCTGCATTCACTTATAATTATTGGTGCAATTAGTTCAAAACGCCATTGCACTACATTTTCTGCGTTTCTTACTGTAATAACTGTTATTGAAAAAATAAATAAGTGAAAAAATAACATTTAATAGACGGCCTTAGACTGCCCTCTTAAATAACGCATAAATAACGCATTTGCATTTCAGTAACTCTCGAGATAATATTGCAACCAACATTTTTTTTTGGTAGTAAACAATTACAATTATGCTGACTTTGTTTAATAATAAAATTGAAACTAAATAAGATATTAAAAAATCAATTAGAGGTGGTTGCGGGTCTAGTTTTGCTGATCCCAAACAAATTTGTAACTCAAATTCACTAAAATGTCGATTGCGTTGGTTATGACAAGGAAGTTATTATATTACCTGTCCCGTACTGAAATCGTCTTAGATTTCAAATACAAGTATTTTTTGCAAAAAGTGCAATGAACTCCGTAAATCTGAAAGCGTCCAGGAATTAAAAAATCAATTTCCCCAAATATCGATTACAATCGATTATCCGTAAGAGAAATCACAGCATAAGACAATGGCGATTCGTTTCGCGCTCGAATTACTCGAAGCATAACATTTTAAATGGAGAAAAACTGTCGCTCATCAGTCATTGGCTCGAAAGCTGCGCAGTGACATCAAACTCTCACTCTTTCACCGATTAATTGGAGTCAACGAATCGCGCACGCGTGCGCGTAGAGATGCGCTTTTGCTGGTATATTGATAACTGTGACCAGATATTAGCAATAATTGTTATTTGTGATGTACCGACTGTGAACTGGCAACCGGTACTATCTTAAATAAATTTGTAACTTTGTGAAGACGACTGTCGAAAACGGCTAGTTTATTTTTATTTCTTGTGTTAAGTGACAGATGTAATGTCACTGTTCTTCTTAAAAAACAATACTTTCTTCTTAATATAAATTACATTTTCATATATCTATTACAATCACGCCTAACTTCCAATGAGGTAGGTAGAGATCATGAACCTCCACTCTCTGCACTCCTCCAGTCGCGTCTGTCTTGTCGTACTCGTTCATTTATTCTTGATGCTTTTGACCTTTTTTAAGGGCACCCATTATCT
>NW_020653851.1:18689847-18846200 GCF_003589595.1 Hyposmocoma kahamanoa | reverse complement strand
GTTTAATTAAGTTCCTAGAGTATGGTAAAATGTCGATAAAATGTACCCAAGTAATTGACAAGTCTATAACGCATATAAATTAATGTTACAAGTTAGTTAGTTGTAAACAATGTAAATTATTAAAGTGCCTAGCAATAGACAATAGCAGATTTATTTAAAGTAGTCTGTAATTAAATTGTGTTCTTCGAAAAACATAAGTATGAATTAAGTCCCGACCTTCCTCAAACCAAGTTATAACTTGTTACAAATGCATGACAATCACATTGAAAACAACAATGCATCCATCCTGCTAGAATGTAGGACATCACACAGATTCCGCACACAGTACAAAGAATCATTTAGAAATGGCTTCTTGAAAAACAATAATCGTATTACAAAATTTATTGAATATTACTTTTTTATGGAATTACTCCACTAGATTGTATACACTATACTGTTGTTGACGCACTCACAACAGAGCTACAGAACTAACTAGCACACCTTACGAACTTTTCTATGTGCTTTTGTCGTAGCACCATCTGTGAAAATTTTTCTCCACTCAGCCAGGTACCTTTACAGCTACCAGTGGCTAACTAGAGATGTCGCTTTTTATAATTGTAATATTAAATTGAATCAATATCACAATATTTTAATATCATGATATTCAATTATTTTAGTTTGTTATAATTATTAATACAAAAATCGAAAACAAAGAAAAATTCATTAGATTCGGTTGGACACGAACTAGCGCCTTCACCATACCGTGGCTGGTGCTCTCCCGATTGAGCTACGAAACGCTGTCGTAAAATTTGTAATATTAATCGATATGAAATCCTTTATTTAGCTTCGTTTTGGAATGTTTTTGTTTTGTTCTAACGTTAATAGATCGCGGACCTTTGGACCGATTTATAGTAAGCGAGTTGAGTTTATATGGTTAAGTGTACATTAAGTGTAAAACGCATATAATTGTAAGTCAATGGTAAAACGTAATAGATTTGTTCGTACAAATAATATTTGAATTATGAAATAAAACTAGTTTGTAGTTTTCAAATTACCAAAAAACGCTTCTGTTATCTAATTGAAAATAACATCCACACTAACGGCCACTCCACTGTTTTTATTGAACAGTGTTGCCATTTTGAATAATTACCAACAAATATTATATGCAAATAAATAATCAATGAAATCCTACTTCAAAATCAAGTATTCCAATACGCACTTTCTTCTTCAAACATCTACTGAAATCAATTGAAAATCTAAAAGATCGTAAGAGTAAATCTATACCAAAAGGATACTAACTAGTCTTCTTCGCTCAGTAGAAGTTCGTCCAGGGAAGTATTGCTACTTTATTTATTTCTGTCGCCAACTGGCTGCCAAGCAGTAATATGAGGATTATTGCATTCCGATTTTGAAAGATAAAGATACTGGTGAAATTGCAGGCACATGAGACTTGTCAACTTATGTCTGAGGATGACGTACGCAGTGGCAGTACCCTCAGATCTTTGAATTATTAAATTTCAAAAAATTCAGCGTTTTCAAGCTCTGAATTGCCACCAAGCGCACGACTTGCTCGTCCCGTAACTCGATATCTTAAAAAAAGGAAATGTAGGGTAAGTGATGGTACCCTGAGGGTATTATGAGAAAACTCGCTGCCTAGAAGTATAATTTTTGTTTGCATATTATAAGGCAGCTAGGAACGGTTCCTATAAAAAAATCCTTTAAATTATTAAAAATCACATAAACCACAAACAATTATAGAAAATGGGTTAAAACATAATAATAGAATAGTGTTATAACGAAATAATTAGACGACCTCGGCGACTCAACGGTTAGCACTGTAGAAGCTAAGACCGCGGTCTGTAGGACCAATTTCGGAAATTAACTTTTCTAAATTAATTCTGATCTGCGGTTAGCACAGGACCATGGTGCATATGGCCTCCTTCTAAAAAAGCGTAGTTTCGCAGAAGGAGGGCTCGGAGCGGCTCAGAGAGGCTGACCGCCTCGCTGATCCGCTTCGAAGACGGCGACCGGGGAGACGAAGGAGGCAGTACGCCCACCTTCTTCCTTCCTTGTAGTAAGCCTTGGTGACAGGGTTCGGGGGACCTTATCTCCAAATCTGAGCTTACAAGTGTGAGGGTGCCCTTATGTCAACTCGGGGCACCCTCTGAAGGCCGGGGTCCGCTCACGCTGGGCATCCGCCGAAGCGTTGCTGAAGAATGCGTAAGAGAATCCATGTCCCCCCTCATGGTGGGGTTTGACCGCTGGATTTTAGTATGTATACGGTCTACGCCTCGGGACTCATACATAACCTCTCGCAGCTCCCCCGAGCCAAGCGGTATGCGTAACGCATTTCATAGCGAGAGAAAAATGACCGTGGTGGATGGCACAAACTTCGGGAGGCCTATACCCAGCAGTGGGTGAAATCAGGCTGTGGATGATGAATTCTGGACTGGGAGTTTCGGGTAGTGCCCCGGAGTGAACTCCAAGTGCCTTACCATGAACTCTTATTACAGTTCGGTATAGGTTCGTAAAGTCTAAAAAGCGGGATGGTGATATACACTTCATGTAGCGCTGTCTCACAACGATTCATTTTAGGTCTTAAACTGAATCGTAATAAGAGTTCATTGTAAAGCCCCTGGTATTTCCTAGTTTGAGATCAGGTTTGGTTGACCGGCACAAAAAAAAGTTAAAGAAGTCCAATAAAGCATTGCAAAAGGATCTATGAATCAGAATCTGAAAACTATGCGAATACATAGCCCTTGCGGTTACTCCGCCATGACTCGTAATGGAACGAAAAAATACTTGAATGACTTTTAGATAAAAAGAAATATTAAATTAAAATTACACACATAAGCGTAAAATACGACTGTAGAGTCGAATTCCCTGCCTCGCTATAACTTGAGACTTTTCAAGGTGAGAATAGACATTATTTACGAGTGCTTCTGGAAGTTCATTCCAGTGGAGGTCAAATTTGCAAAAGCAAAAATCGGCCATTATTATTTTATAAAAAAATATATACAACCAAAAAAGAATCAAAATCTGTAATAATAATAACATGCAACTATAAATAGGGGACAGTTTATGGGTAACTGTAATACAGTACGTCATCCAGTAACCTATTGTCCAACAAATTCTTGGTTAAATATTCTAAATTCTATGGTTCCACCGCAATGTCAGACAATCGGATAGATTGTGTAGGGCACGTCGCGAACAATAGGCCGTGCCTAGCGTTTCGCGAGATAGCGCACGGTGCGACCTGGTTTCTAGGGCTGTCCCTATATTTTTTAAGTTGCTAGAATAAAACAGAAACATTTTTGTATTGGTATTTCTGTTACCACTCTACTTACTTATTTCAGTCATCTCTTCATACATCAAAATGTTCAAATTTGCAATTCGTAACTTTGGTATAATTAAGTGACTTGTGGATTATAATATCGCACATGTAACCAAATACTGTCGTAACTCAAAAATGATGGAATAGAGAAAAGACGATTAGATAGTTAAAATAATTACTGAATGGAATCAATAAATTTATATTCTCGTTTAAAAGTGGATAACTAATTCTTACGTCACATGGGACTTGTCAACTTACGTCTCAGGGTGACGAGCGCAATGGTAGAGCCCCTGAGATCTTTGTAGTTTAAAGCTCTGAGTGGCACTGTAACAGTTTAGGGACAGGCGTGTTACTTAACACCAGGTGCACGACTGGTTCGCCCTGTCGTTTGATATTGTAAAAAAAAATAAAAATAAAAATAATCCCATTATTTTTGCTATATGATTTATTCAGGACTTTTTTAATATTAATTAAGTCGTGTTATCTCAATGCCATCATTTTTAAGTAACGACAGTATTTGGTTTGGTTTGTGTGTGTACATGTGCGATATCAAAACTGGTTTTATCACATGAAAAATACAAAAATAATTCTGACTACTTTTTGAAATTTTATAACTTTCTTATTTAAGTATAAAAAAGTTATCGACAAATTTCGTTGCGTAGAATCTTTAAGCCTTACTCCTGAATAGTCGTAATTTTTGGTATGTGGTCTTAATTACAACAAGTATGCGAATTCCGACGGAAAAAATGATTGCATAATATTTCGATTAAGAAATTTCGTTTTCCACGTATTAATGTTAATATTTATTAAATATTGTTTTTTTATTTACGTAAAAGGTGTAATGTTATCAGGCAGACATGATTTTGATTGAGTGGTTGTCATAACATTCGTCACCTACACAGGTATCAAATCAATTTGAATAAAGTAAAAATAACTTGTATGGCAATTGGTTCTACAATCACTTTAAAAAAATACAAAAAATAACACATTTAAACTGATATAATGTATTTTTACACGATATTTTAAGGGGTGGTTTATAAAACTATTTTATAAACCATTATATTATATAAAGCAATAATTTTTTATCATCCGGAACGCCATCAAATCGCGTTAAAAATATTGGCTGTCGCATCATTGTCCAATAAGAACAAGCATAGTGAATTGTAGTAATGAGCGTTTGTTTTTTATAAATTTCGAAAAGCGAAAGTTATTTTAAAGGCTGTTAAAAATGCATCTTATAAAATATCGCAAATTAGATATGTGTCACCCTATGAGGCTTTATCCTTGATATCGAAGTTTCGTTAACGAGATCTGTTTTTACTTGTTAAATTACCTTTCAATATTATAGCGTATAAGCCTTATTAGTCAAGGATTTATTACCAGATATACTCTGTGGTTATTAGCACTTCAGCTTTAAAAATAAGGCAAATAATAGTAATAAATCTTTTGTAATTACATTGGACACGATAACAATGTATCTGCAATTAAGTCACTGTGCTTTAAAAAAGTGAATGCATTTTTTTTTAAACCATAATTCTTTTTTGCATGTCGCAACACAAATAATTCTTAGCGTAGATAAATAATCATGATTGTTCGCGCCTTTGGTGTAATAATGTTAAATCAGTGAAATGACAACTTTCTTGGGGTAGACGTTCAAAATTTCTCGGAATGAAATTAATAGATTTTTTTTTAGTAGGCGGGACGAACAAGTCGTGCGTCTGGTGGTAAACGACACGCTTATCCATAATAGTTGTAGTGCCATTCAGAAAGATCGCAGAGATCTTATGGGCACTGCCACTGCGCCCGTCACCCTGAGACATAAGTTGACAAGTCTCATGTGCCTGCAATTTCACCAGTATCTTTATCTTTCAAAATCGGAACGCAATAATCCTCATATTACTGCTTGGCGGCCAGTTGGCGACAGAAATAAATAAAGTAGCAATACTTCCCTGGACGAACTTCTACTGAGACGATCTTATGGGCACTGCCACTGCGCCCGTCATCCTGAGACATAAGTTGACAAGTCCATGTGTCTGTAATTTCACCAACACAGTTACCCTTCTAAACTGGAACGCAGTAATGCTCCGCTGACTAACGAACTCTTCCACAAGAAACTCTACTGCTACTAATAATTTGTTTCCTTATTCTTTTTACGACTTTCTTGTGATAAAATCATTTTTAACACATGATCACATGTAGCTTTATTGTACCATGGGTACGGTTTTAAGTTTATTTACATTTGTTAACAAATATATACTGCAATAAACACAATTTTCCTAGCCCTGCAAAATCCAAAAGGAGGCATAATGTCACCGGTCCATTATATTAAAACAAAACAGCGTAGGGCAGTGTCAAACACGACGGATTCTGGAACGGAACCTTCGCAGATCGCTCTGATAGCATTAGCGCACTATCAATCACTGTCATTAGCTATAATGTTGCACGTTATTGTGTGGAAGGCTCTAGAAAAACTGTAATTAGATAAATATCTAAAAGGTCCACTTATTATTTTTATCGATTAATTAATATATGTGGAAAACAGGTTCTAGCAACACTGTGTTAAGATAGCCTTGCTTTCGTATAAAAGTTTTTGCATTTTGTCTCCTATTTATTCGTACCTTCAATGTGTAGTAGTAGTAGTAGTAGAGCTCCTTCCAAAACCGATGCTTTTGTTTTAAAATTGGATTTTGGAGCAACGAACGTCACACACTTTTTGGAAATTGGAAATCTTGACATTTCAAAGGAATACTGTTTTAGAAAGCATAAAGCCTTAAGTTCTTGAATCTATAGCTAGTTCAAACGGTGCGGACTGCGGATTATTGTACACAAAGCAGAGTACTAATGAGTAAATGTTAACGCCCAGTAAACAATATCTAAAGTCTTGCCAATGACAACAACGAAAATTTAAATCTTAATTTATTAGTAGCAGTCGAGCTCCTTGTGACACTTTACTTATTTCTATCCCCATGTAATATGAGCATTACTGCGCTCCGGTTTTGAATGGTAATGGTGCAGGTGAAAATTACAGGCACTTGAGACTTGTCAACTTATGTCTCAAGGTGACTGGTGCAGTGGCAGTGTCTCTCAGATCTTTGCCATTTAAAGCTTTGAGTAGCACTGCAACTGTTAAAGACAGGATTGTCGTTTACCACCAGGCTCACGACTTGTTCGTCACGTCACGTGATATTATAATAATCTCATTACAGAGTACTAAAAAAAACCGACCTCAAAAGTACGTGGAATTACATCTATTTGCCAAGTTTTATTGAAATATCCCCTAGTTCACCACTATACAGGACTTGACATAGCAAATAATAAAAATCGGTTCTCACTACTCAAAATATATTGAGAGAAAAACGCGTTGAATTGGAGAATAGCAAAACCAACCATTAAAATAATTGCTCCTTAAGTAAAATTTAGACGCTATTTATAAAAATGAATGTTCATGCGTGATCAGTCTTAGCGGTGGATGATTTTCTTCAAAATGAAATGAGACCACTATGGAGGTACCCTCTTTCCAACAAAAAAAGCATCATGAAAATCGGTTCACAAATACCGGAGTTATCGCGAAACATACATACAAAAAAAACATACAGTCGAAATGAGAACCACCTCCTTTTTTTGAAGTCGGTTAAAAAAGCGAGTAAACAGGGCTCTCAAAAGCTGGCAATGTATAGGTAGCTCCTTCTGGAATTGCTGATGTCCATGAGCGGACGATCTCATGTATGTGTAAAAAATACAAGTGTTTTTTTTTTCATAGATTGAGAGGCGCAGCTTCGTTCATAACATCACATGAAAAGATGACGTCATAAGGTATTATCTTGAAAATAATCTTGACATCTTTCTATTCATTGGAATACCTATCTACATCTAAACAGGTACAAGGTAGGTATCACTGTAGCTCAGAATGTATAATGCTTAGCACTTGCGAATTACATGTATGCCTAGGTCGTCACCCTTCCCAGGCAATCTGGCAAGTGACATTTAGGATTTTATACGTACGTTGTACTTATGCAGCGTCTATGTAGCTATGTTTTGGTATTGAATAACTTTGTTGTATTCGATAGAAGATTACTGGTGCTGTTGTTCTAGAATGAAAATATTTTTATGCATACTGTACAATACCTTGGTATAACAGGGAAAGACATAAAAATAATACGAACTAAATGAATAGTAGATTGTACAACAAGTGCATAAAACGCGTCATTTTACCCGAGACGAGTATATCCTGGATACTTAAATCGAGGGTAAAATAGGTTTTATGAACGAGGTACACACTCTGCTTTTCACTTCGATTGCGAGGAAATTAAACAGCAATCTTACAAATAATCGATTATTTAATTAAAATTGAATGTACAATTAAAATAATTAAACATATTTAATGTGATGGCTTGTCCTGGCATATTCAGTGTATTACTTTGTATTTTATTATAAACTTAAGATGCCTCCAAAGCCACGAGATTTATGACACGGATTAAAAAAATAAAAGTAAAACTTTATTAATTTGTTTAAAGTTTTAGTGTGTGTGGTTGTTGGCGCAGGCGTCATTGCCTCGGTCTTAAACGACGATTTTATTTTATGCACTAAAGCATAAAATCCTATTTTATGCAGCCTACACCCAGCATAAATACGAACTGTAAGAGCAAGAGAAGTGAAAAGAAACTTTTTTTTATGAGACCAGTAACGGGACGATCAAGTCGCCCACCTGGTGGTAACACGCCTGTCACCCTGAGACTTAAGTTGATAATGCATTAATAAGGTTTTTTTGTGAAATAAGTCCTCTAGTTTTATCGACACAGAAAAATTTCTTCGACACAGTGGGACTTGGACCCACGACAATGCTGCACCGGAGCATTGCTCCTACCAAGTGAGCCACAGTACAAGTTACCGAACTGTCGAAATTCTCCTATGTGTTTTTGTTATAGATCTTTGTACTGGCTTTCGGCCGCCATAAGTGACATCTAGTGAGAGAGTTTTTGGTAAAACTTGGGGACTTGACCACCGGGTCAAATAAATTTTATCAATCTTTGTTATTAGAAAGGTTGATAAGTCCCATGTGCCTGTCATTTCACCAGCTGCCCTACCCTTCGTAACCGGAATGCAGTAATGCTCACATTTCTGTTTGGCAGTAGAAATAGTTAAGGTGGCAGTACTTCCCTGAACGAACTCTTTCACAAGGAGCTCTACGGCTACTTTAAATTAAAATTAAAATTATGTGTCGAGTAATTTCTTTCGTACAATCTTTAACCCTCTGTTCTGAAAGCTGTCATTTGATGTAGCCTTATTACACAAAAGATGATTTGTATTATATATAAGTAACCTGTTATCTAGGTAATACCTACGCTTCTGTTGATTTTCTTTCCTTCCGCGTAAAATAAATAACATACGCGCAACTACAGTCACAAACACCACCACCAAAAATATACGTGTAAATCGAGCCTCTATATCTTCCGCGTGGACGCGACACTTCACAAATATACATGTTTCATATAAAATTTGTACCTATAAAAATATTGTAATTTAAGTTTATTTGTTGATATGCTTATTTGCATTTTACAAAAATTTCACGTGTCTACATAGTTATATGTACACTTTTATTATATCGGTTTTCTTATGTGTTATTTATTGTTGATTTTATTGCTGTCAGTGGCTCACTCGCCTCGGGCTTGCTGAAAACCAGCGCCACGATTCGGTTTAAGAAAAACCGATTGTGGCTAAAGCTGATCAAGTCCCAGCCGCGATACGCATTACTCTAATATTTTATTTAAAATTTTCTTTTAATTTTTTTTTATTATTGTTCCTCTGTTTTTTTGTTTATTTGCGAGTATGTGCTTGTGCAAGAAACAGTTTTCTTTCTCTCTTTCTTCTTTCTAAATAAAGGCCGGACGGTTTGAAATTGGTTCCTTGGCGGAAAGATCATTCTCTTCTATGGGACGCAACTACTTACTCGTACACATGTAAGTACTTTTGCTGCGTCCCAACTGCGATGGGCGCGTTACTCCGCTGTAACTGCCGTGAAACTTAAGCACTTAAGTACAACTAGACTAAGCACTAAAGTTCTTCTTCTTCTTTCTTTCTTTCACTTAAGTACAACTTTGTGCCGGTCGCGGTCGAAACGGCCGAGCCCTGGAGTTCGGAAGCTCGGGACTTATTTAAAAAATTGGGTCACCGACACGGGGGCTACCATCACCGCTCTGGGTCGAGGTTGGTTCAACAGGTGTCCATTGCCGTTCAGCAAGGTAATGCTCCCAGTTTAATGGGAACTTTTGAGCCAGACACGGTACAGGGCGGGATTTTTTATTAGGTATATATATATTAATTTTATTTATTCAAAAAACAAACAGTCGGTATGAAACTTTTATTACATTAGCGACATATATAAAGTAAACCCAGAGTTTCCTTAATTTACAATGCAGTTGATATTTTAAAAACTATCAATATAACACAATTATAGTAACGCTTTAATTTTAGTTTTAAATTCTGACCTGAAAAACAAATTGAAACCCATGAACCTGCTTTTGTATGTCTCACGTGATCGCCTAATAAAGCTATTGCCAACGAAACATCAGAGAAACGTGTATTCCTACACAAGATCTTTCAATTTGACGGGGTACTCTGAAATTTGTATCAAATATATAATATATGTATATATAATGAAATAAAAAAATATAAAATAGAAACATCTTGCAAAATCCTATTTTTTGTATTTTAGTACGTATTAACGAAGCCTAGTGCTGATCTTTTGTTAACATGTGAAGTTAATTAACGAAATTTTTCTAAACTTTATTTATAAATGGAATTACTGTCACTATTTTGTTTCTAAACATGTTGTGACTTTGCATTCTGTTTTCGATATTCTTTTTTTTTGATAATCATTTAATGTCTAGCCACAAAAGTTTTAAAATTAATACCTGCACTGTACACCATTGGTTACAGCACATTATGAACCGCGAACGAAGGTAATTTATTATCTTAGTAAAGTGAACGATTAAAACTACTTGTATTAAAGTTTTTAGTAACCATTTTACCTTTTCAAATTGAATTATGTATACCCAGGTGTTAGACTAACTTGAATTAGTACTAAAAATAGTGTGCAGATGCTATAACAACATATTTTAAAGGTCATGTTGTACTTATGTAAATTTTGATATACGCAGTATCTGCGAGTAATTATTTGCTTAAAATATTCGATGGCTTCGTAATCTATAAAGCGACGAACTGTTTAATTTTTTTTAATTATTGATTTGGATCAACAGGCGACACAATTCAAATCGATAACTATTTTTTGTTGCAGTAAAATGTGATAATTGTATCACCAACACAGTTAACCACTAATGGCTATAACAAAACTGAGAAGTGGTGATGCACTTTAAGAAAAACCAGCGGAATTTCAACAATTATTTTTTTTATGATACCAATGATGGGACGAACACGCCTGTCCATAACAGTTGCAGTGTCACTCAGAGCTTTAAGTCGCAAAGATCAAAGGGGCACTGTCACTGCGCCCGTCACCCTGAGACATAAGTTGACAAGTCCCATGTACCTGTAATTTCACCAGCACCGTTACCCTTCAAAACCTGAATACAGTAATGCTGACATTACTGCTTGGCGGCAGAAATAGGTAAGGTGGCAGTTCTTCTCTGGACGAACTCTTTTGCAAAGAGATCTACTGTTACTAAATCATATCGTAAATATATTGCATATATATATTACCATATTATATATTGCTATTACCATGCAGTAAGAGCTATTGTTAAAAGTTGTAAGGCTTGGTGAGGGAGGTACCAGCTGAAACTGTCTACGTTCACTTGTGACGTATTCAAAGAGGTTTATATTTGTCCTTACTAAAAATTCCGCAATTTCGAATTTATACAAACATGGAAGGGTAAGCATGTGTTGCTTTATGGAATATCCATTTACCATTACCATCTGGAGCACGACTTGTTTGTCCAGTAACTTCATATTATAAAAAAAAAGTAATATAATAGTCCAGAATGATGAAAAAGTCTTTTATAACAAATTATTATAAAAATAAAAAAGAACCTCCTCATACAAAAGTGTAATAAAAGATTGTATGAAAGACTTAGGGTCGTATTCCAGTATTCTACTCAACGCTCAAGTCAGGATTTGAGCAGACTTGAGTATGATTTGAAGCACTGGAAATACGACCCTAATGGCAAGGACTTGAGTATGATTTTCAGTGCTCACTGCAATACTCATATCCTGACTTGAGTATTGAGTAGGGTTCTGGAATACGACCCTAAGAAATCATATCTCTCTATCTTATTTCTACAATTATAATAATTAGTATCTATATAGATCCATATATTATAGCTACTTATTTACATTACTTTATTAACATATTTTATTATTAAAAACAATTAGTATAAAATTGTTTATTATTTAATTTATTGTTTTATTTTTATTTATTAATTTGCATATTATCATTTCTAAGTCTTAGTTACGTCCTTATAGCGAACATGTGATGTAAATCTTATTTATTATGTGCTGCATTTTCGCTAATAAATGAATATTGACATAAAAAAAACTGTTCCTTGATGGTTTTTTTTTAATATAAGTGACGGGACGAACGAGTTGTGTGCCTGGAAGTGCATTGGAACTTACGTCATTCACGCAACGTCCTTCAGTTTACTAAGTTACAGTTTCTACCATAGAGTGTAGCATATTCCAACATAAATACCTTAGCGAAAGGAGAAGTAATCGTTTGGATGTATGTTATTTGTGTTTAAACGTAACCTTAACTTAACCCAATAGTCAAAAAGAAGTTAAGTATTTAACACCCAAACCCGACACAATATACAAAATTTAGTTTCCTATACTGACCCGGCCGGGGAACGAACCCGGGACCTCAGAGATGGCGACCATGGAGGCTGCAGTTATGTTGTCTAATATTTATTAACTCAAAATAAGTATCTCAAATTCATTGTAAAAAAAGGATGCAAAATAAACCACGAAATATATTAAAAAATGGAGTAATGAGTAAGAATTTTGACTCTTTATTTTGTAGAAAAAGTCGGCATTGAGTGTCGGTTCGATGCTCGAGCAAGGCCACATTTCTCGCGGGCACGGAATAGTCTGGGATCATTTCTCCACTTGTAAAGCGGGAAAAATAAAGTAAAAAAATATAAAGCCTGTGTTTAAATGTCAAACCGCGCAGTGCTGGTTTGCACACGCAAGATGCATGCGAATTACGAGATGGAATAACTCTTTTTTATTTTTTATTTAGATATCCATACCTTGTTATTTGCAACAGTTTGAGGAAATAACAACCTTAAGTTACGTAGAAATCGCGATCGCACCATCTGTGTAACAAAGCCACATCTGAAAAATGGCGTTTCAAAGCCACATCTGAAAAATGGCGTTTCAAAAGGTTTTAAAGACTCGAAACACGAAATTAGTCAATAACTTTTCATACTTCAGTAAAAGACTTGTAAAATTTCACGTATACATTTTGTTTTTTTTTTATACCAAATGATAGGATCAATTAGTCATCAGTGGCATGTGCTTGAGCTTTTAAATTGCAAAGATTTGAAGGGTACCACCACTACGCCGGTCGCCCTGAGACGTAAGTTGAAAATTCCCATGTGCCTGTAATTTTACCAGCACCTTAAAAAACCGGTATACAATAATGCTCTCATTATTGCTTGGCGGCAGAAATAGGTATGGCAGTACGTCCCTGAACTTACTCTTTTACAAGGAGGTCACTTTATGTAGTTAGTATTATTTTTATGACTTCCATGTGATAAATACACTTCTAGACGCATGCTTGGCTATTTATTGTCTTTGGAAATCTCAACTCAGATACAGCATATAAGTATTTGGCCATAGTCGCTAAAATCAAAAGTCAGAACACTAAACTACACACTAAACTGCACATATAGCGGAATACTATTAAAATCACCAAAATATGCAGTGTTTTTCACGTCGTTGTGAATTGAGGGCGGTAAATAAGAAATTATTAACGAGAGTTTCTGAACTTTTAATGACTCGAAGTTTGTAATTTTTACCGCCCGTGCTACGTACAATGACATTTGCGAGGAAATAGATACAACGATAATTTATTTATTATATGAATAAATATCGCTTCACAACACAACATTTACGGATTTTGCAAGTGCGGATTTTTTTTTAAACAGATTGCCAGCTCTTCTTACCTAAATAATACAACTTGAACTAAAATGTTATAAAAGGCATAGATAGACGCATACAGCCACAATGTATTAGACATAAAATAAATAATTTCTAAATTCTAAAAACACTGCAGAGTTTGAATTCATAAAATAAATTTAGTAAAATATACTTAAATTGCAAATGTTTAATTTTTTTTTACGCTTCAAGTTTAAGCGAAAGATACGTTCAGATTTTTCGAGCGTAAAAACTTTTTGCTTAATCTAGACATAAAAAATCCATAAGGCGATAATGTAATGAAAAAGCCCGTGTGCATAATTTAGGACATTACGGTCGACTTCGCCTGCATGTCGTGACACTGTTTACGGGACAAGTATGATCAAAATAAAATTTAATTTATTTCGAATAACATTACAAAACTCATATTGTTTATAAGCGTAAAAACACTTCTTACTAATATTTGTCGGTTCAAAATTAATTGAAAGTTTTTGTAAAGTGTATTATATTATTACAATGGTGACCATTTCAGGGAAAAATATTATCATTACGACTCAGTATTTGCGTAAAGTGGGTCAATTACATCCAGCGGATTTTTATGCAACTTTAAATTACGTATTGTTGGTCCAATTTCTTATATAATTCAGTTTCCCGTTCCTGGGGGCATGAAAAACATTTGGTAATAAATAAGTCACACGCATAATGTGCTAACTTTTAAGGTATCAATTCAACCATCACCCAAAAGTCACGAAATGCACAATTAATTTGCTAGCATCGTGGTCCAAACCCCAGATCCTCCTATATTACTTCTAATTAGGGACACGACGTCGAATCAAAAGTGTCGATACTGTACTCGTGAGCAGTACCGGATAAAAAGTATCGTTGCCTCAAAGTATCCAACAGTTTTGTTCTACAGATTTTCCTCACTTATAGACAGAATAAAACACTTATGAATTAATCAACGTCTTTTACTAAAATATTTGTTTCAATTGAAAAATGCAAAAAAAAAAAATTGTTAAACAAATTACGCTAGCACGACATGAGTTTTTTTTAATACAAACATACATTACAAACAAAGGTTTGTCTGTCAATTGTCATATTTTGTTATTGAAATGATTAATTACTTCAATTATCACATTAAAAACTTGACCTTAGACTAAGGAGAAATTAATCAAAATCGACACTTGTCAAAAAGTACCAATACCGGAAAAGTATCGAATAAAAAATATCGAATACAGTGTATGTACAATGTGTATGTATGTACAATAAGTGTCGTTACCGAAAGGAAAGTATCGATACTTTTTCGGTGTCTCTACTTCTAATGATTATTTCTTAAGTCATTAAAAAGCTTTCAAATATTCAGTATATTATTACCAGCTATTCATACATCCGTTGGTATAATTGCAGCCATCCCTCAGAGGAAGTCTTCGTCTCGACTGATAACAGCCAGGTGCCTTACCATATCGGTATGGACATCTATTGACGGTTATAATTAGTGGTTGTTTTAATCCTTTAATTAATGTAGGCTTGTTGTAAAAGGGAAATATGTTAGGATGGGAATTGTGTACTAGGATTAAGAGGTAGCGGTATCACAAGAAATTGCTATTGTGTGTAATTATTTATGCAAACGCAATGTAAGTTTTCTAATTTCACGAGTAACTGGGTATGAAATATAATGCTAAAGACGGAATAACTAAGACGATTTTATTTTTAAATTTTCATTTCAATTATTTTTTATGTCAAATTACTCCACTAGTTTGTTGTAATTATTATACAAAGAACGAATACTCAGAAAAATTTCCTTCAATCCGGCCGGATTCGAACCGACAACTTCTAGCATACCGTGCCAGACGCTATACCAAGTAAGCCATGGAACGAACCAGCGGACCTCACGAATGTTTATGTGCTTGTTGTCGTGTCTTTGTATTTGGTTTTTCAACTACTTCTATGAAATATATGAAAGTATTTCGTCACCCATTTAGATACAGCTACCAGCCCCGGCTAGAGATGTCGCTATTCACTGTATTTTTATTTTATTTATTGAATTGAATTCAATTATACTTTATATGAAATTACTCCACTAGTTTGTTATAATTATTAATACAAAGATTGAACACACAGAAAAAAACAACTTTCTTTATTTTAAAAATATATTGGGAATTGTGATAATTGAAAGAGAATTTGACAAATTATTATTATATATTGTATAATTATTATACATTCTCTAGGTGAGCTGTGGCCTACAACCACGTCTCTACTAGTTTTCAAACAATATTTAGAAGCGCAGTTTGTATTAATAATTATAACAAATTTGTGCAGTAATTTCACATAAAAAATAATTGAATCAATCAATTCAATAAAATATTAAAAAAAGTGTATTTTGATGATCGAATCAATAAAGTAGACATAGGTAGATATAGGTACAGCGTCTGACACGGTATGCTAGAAGTTGTCGGTTCGAATCCGGCCGGATCGAAGGAATTTTTTCTGACTGTTCGATCTTCGTATTAATAATTATAATAAAATATACTTTGTTATTTCGCAGATAAGGCCTTGTTTAAGATGGCGACATGTCCTTCCTCATCGAACACCTATGCATAATTTTTTTTACAAAATTCATCTTTACTCCCAGCGAGTTAGAAACCGCTCCACGCTCCGTCAAGTTTAACATGTCCCATACTTAATCCGTCAATGAAGTCTGTCAATCGAACCGATGTCACCGGATGCGAAGACCAGCTGCGGTTCCGGTTCTAACTAGGCCTAGGTACCTGAAAAAAAGTTAGACACATCCTCTCACTTATTACCATAACTATGGAAAACGAAGAACGTAAATTCGATATTTAAAAATGCACCTTATTGTAAACAGCCCCGGTTTAACATTTTTTTTAAATTTAATACTTGCAAAGGCATTAAAAATAATTTTGCTATTCAATCGACTTGTAGATCGTAGCCTTGCAATAATAATAGTCATATCTTTAAAATGGTGACTTTTCTAGAAAGATATTTAAAGATACTACGAACGAAATAATTCAATTACTGTTTTATGGGACAGTCATAAAAATTACTTATTTATTTCTATAAATGTAACATTGTTGTAAATTGATTTAAAAAAAATCACAGTGACTGTAGATATATGACCCCTGTTAGGGCATTGCAATATATTATGTTTAATTTATTTAAATTAAGAGAGGTTGCATGCAAATAATTAAAGAAAACGAAGTACATTAGGTTATATATGGTTTAAAACATGGCTAAAAATGATTCAATGTCAACTAAATATTAGTAAGTGTTGTATGTTGAGTGTTATTAATAACGTTATTATTATTATAATATAAAAACTTTATTATGCATACACAGGCTAGACCGCAAAATAAAAGAAATTTAGAAGAAAAGAAAGGGAATTTCATTCCTTTATTTGTTTTTCAGCCGCTACTATTTCACTGCAGGGCAAAGGCGTCCCTTTCTCCACTCATCGCGATTAAAATAAAAAACATATAAAACATTGATTTACAAATAAATGGACAACGGGTCTAATACAAAACCCACGAAAAAAATGTCCCAAGTCAACCTATTTAAACGTAGTGACATGTAAAGGAATATGAAAAAGCTAAAACGTTGAATTTAAAATGTAATGTCATCGCAGTACTGTCTCATTTTGCTTGCTTCGCTGTCAGTCGAACAAACGAAGACTAAAGCGTGAATGACGCTCTGTATACGATTTTAACGCCCTATAAGTTCGGACACTTTTTAGCGCGGACCCGACGTCCATATAATTGTAAGTCAATGATATAAAATTAAAATTTCACATGGACATAAATTGTTTCGTGAAGTCATTATCAACTTCATGCAGTCGTGGTCTCGGATGCATGAATTTGATTACAACATCATCCATTAACTGCAAACACGCAGTCAATCTGTTAGCAGCCTTAAACTCACTAATAGGTTTTGAAGGGTAATAATACTGGTGAAATTACAGGCACATGGGACTTTTCTACTTATGTCACAGGGTGACAGGCGCAGAGGCAATGTTCCTCAGATCTTTGCGACTTAAAGCTCTGAGTGGCACCGCAATTGCTATGGACAGGCATGTCGTTTACCATCAGGCGTACGACTTGTTTGTCCCATCACTAAGTATCATGAAAAAAAAAAAAGATTATTATTTGAAATAAATACTAACAATATTTAATAATCGAGATCCGCAGACTGCCGACCGGGCGGAGTGGAGGATGCTGGTCAACACCAAAGTCTGCGACTTCGAGGATGAACGCAGCTTGATCTTCATAGCAACGAACTGAAAGCCCGACCATCTGCGGTAACTGGTGTGCTCATATGCCCGCAGTGCGCGTGGACCTTTACACAGAAGATTGGCTACGTTAGGCTATGAACGCCGTAGTCGGCTTTGTCGAAACCTACTAGGAGGATATAACAATAATTTATTTATTATTTCTCAACAAACAAGGTTAATTAGATCGTAAAATGTTTACAGACTTGTGACTTAATATTGAACCTTATTTGTGTGAGATTAATGCTGAGATAGGCATAAAAATGCCTATGTTACAGGTCGCCAGGCCCTCATTCTGCAGATTGTACTAAATTAGTTTAAACTCTTCATTTTACATTAATAAGTTGGGTATAGTCAATAAAAATACAAGGTACAAGGTGAAAGTAAATGTTTTCTGATTCTAATCAACTACTTTTACACTTGACTATAGTTATTACATGGTTCTTGAATGTACCGAGAATAAAGCAATCAACCAAAACTAAGAAAGACGTAGACATACTGAGTAAGAGATAATGGAAGTTGACATAAAAGTAAAAAAAACAAGCAGTAATGTTTTTGCATTACTGTGCTCCGGATTTGAAGTGTAAGGGTGCTGGAGAAATCACAGGCATATAAGAATTGTCAACTTATGCTTATTATTTACATTTTTTTATTGGTAAAAACAGACCTTTAGGTGCCAATGTCTCAAAAGTTACCGAAATGCAAGAACTTGGGTTATGACTAGGTAGTAGATGTTCAAAGCAATTTCCCAAATATTTTTTTTCATCGTGTTTTATGCGTAATTGTACCCAAGACAAATTCAAATAGTAAAGAAAATCAGCTCTCACTTGCGCTGGATTAGATATGGGGTGATTTGTTCATTGATTTTGATAGTCTCTACAGTAAAAAATATTCATGTTAATGGCTGGAATGGCCATAGACAATAATACTAAAATTAAAAAAATATAGCCATATAATTATTTTATAAATCTAGTCTAAAATATTAATAGTCTCTATTTCGTACGTTTATTTTACTAAAGCTAATGCTTTCATTCCATCATAAAGGGTCTTTCAACAAGAACTTTGTTTTCTAAAACAAAATAAAACAAAAAATTTAGATGAAGATGATTCAAATTTTTATTGTATTACAAAGAGAAAAGTTCGGCAATTATGAATGAAAAATGATATCTGGCAAATGTCCACCACGACCACGCTGACAGAAGTCGATTCTTTCATCAAAATTTTTAATCACTTTTTGGCAAAATGTCGGGTCTATTTCGGCTATCACATCACGGATTTTGAGTTTTAAGGCTGTAGTCGATTCGATTGGCTCCGTATAGACTCTGTCCTTAAGATAGCCCCACAAAAAATAATCCAGTGGTGTTAAATCACACGATCTGGCTGGCCATTTAACAGCTGAATTTCGGGAAATTACGCGATCAGCAAATTTGGTTTGCAATAAATTGATCGTCTCATTGGCTGTGTGACATGTGGCACCGTCTTGTTGAAACCACATGTCAGTGATATCCATGTCATCAATGCTAGGCCAAAATTGAGTTGTTAACATCTCGCGATAGCGTGATCCATTCACCGTTACCGCATTTCCAGCCGAATTTTCGAAAAAAAACGGCACAAGTCACATTGCCACCGAAACAATAAATTAATTTATTGCAAACCAAATTTCCCGATAATTTCACGAAATTCAGCCGTTAAGTAGCCAGCTCGATCATATGATTTAACACCGCTGGATTATTTTTTATGGGGTTATGTTAAAGACAGAGTCTATACAAAGCCAATCGAATTGATTGCAGCCTTAAAACTCACAATTTTTGAAGTGATTAACCAAATAAACCCACCACTTTCTCAAAAAGTGATTAAAAACTTTATGGAAAGAATCGACATCTGTAACTGTGGTCGTGGTGGACATTTATCAGATATCATTTTTCACTAATAATTGCCAAACCTTACTTTTATTAATACAATAAAAATTTGAATCATTGTCATCTAAATTTATTGTTTTATTTTGATTTACAAAACAAAGTTCTTATTGAAAAACCCTATATATTAAATAGAAAACACCTTGGCCTACCTGAAATGTCTAGCTACCTTAAAAGGACTCATTTATAGGTAAACATTAATAACATAAATTTATTGAGGTAGAGTTTTTTAAGTATGTTCGTTTCATAGTGTTTACTTACATGGTATAATAAATACAAGTACTGTAAACTTTAAGTAGCAGTAGAGCTCCTTGTGAAAGAGTTCGTCCCGGGAAATACTGCCTTTACTTTACCTATTTCTGCCGCCGAACAGTAATGTAATGTGATCATTATTGCGTTCCGGTTTTGAAGGGTGCTGGTGAAGTTACAGGCTCATGGGACTTGTCAACTTATGTCTTAGGGCGGCGGGCGGAGTGGCAATGTCCTTCAGATCTTTGTGACGTAAAGTTCTGAGCGGTACTGCAACTGTTCCGTCACCTGGTATCATAAAAAAAACGAAGAAAGTATAAACGAATCTATATAAAAAATATACTAGTACGAGTTTGTTACTAATTACAACAAGGGGCTTGTCAACTTTATATCAGAGGGTGACGGGTGCAGTGGTAAAATTATTGATTTAATACAGCTTTACCAGAGAGCATTAATACAGATTGACATCTCATATAGTTTAATTTTGAAGTATAAAAAGGCGTTAAACGAAATATTACATTTGTAAGTAGTATTCACAAAATGTAATATTTCATATATTATATCATATATTATTCATGTGCTCATTAAATTATAATCAGAAATGGAAATAAGCTTAAAATATGTATGTTTATCTAAGCTTCATGTAAAACACACAGAGTGAATAATTCCTCCCTTTGAGTTCCGGAATGATTAAAATATAAAAGGCAAAAACAATAAGACGATAGATTTCTCATAGATGGCGCTACGACTAAAAAGTCGTTGAAAAACCAAATACAAAGACACGACGCAAGCACACAGAAAAATTCGTGAGGTCCGTTGGTTCGTTCCATGGCTTAGTTGGTATAGCGTCTGGCACGGTATGCAAGAAGACGTCGGTTCGAATTCGACCGGATCGAAGGAATTTTTTCTGAGTGTTCGATCTTTGTATTAATAATTATAACAAACTAGTGGAGTAATTTCCCAAAAAATAATTGAATATCAATATAATAAAAATTTAATTAATAAAACGATAGTTATATCTTTACTTACAATTATAAAACTTTTCTATTAAATACAAAAATTGCTAGGTGTACATCAAAATTTCACTATGTAGGTTGAATTCTGTTGAAGTTTATATTTATACTCTATTTATTCAGATTTCTAATCACAACACATTCAATTTAAGAACCCACAAGCTACCAATATTTACTACCAATACTTTCATTATAAGAAAAAATATTCACAGGTGTTGCAAGCTTTTCCCACGACGCCGCGACGTAACGAACAAGAGCAAAATGTTGCCAGGTTGTACCAGTTCAGCAATTAAGGGAGGATAAGGTAGATCTTAGTAATCTTGTTTGTAGAGGGGTGATAGGATCAGTGGATGTGTGTAACGGTGGATGGATGCGGCATTTCTATTTGGAACTGGTTATCTGAATTAATGAATATTAATAATATTTTTTTGATTTCTCAACCTCTACCTAATACAATGAACTTAATAAACGTACTAACTAGAATAATAATAATAGTTAGCCTACACATATTCCTACACCTGAGCACAGGCATCAATTTTTGTAGTAGTAGAGCTCCATGTGAAATACTTCTGTCTCCAAGCAGTAGTTCTGAATCGACCTGCTGGTCTCCTTCCTTCTTCGGGAATAACATCTCTATGGGTAGTGTTATCGCTTTAATTATATACTGTTTACAAAATGCCGTAAGAGTGAGATAATAATAATTTTTTTGTGTAATATAATAAATTTCGTTACTCTACCGTACTACATACTACAGGGAATTTCTTAGTTTGAGACAAGGTAATATGCGTGTTTATCTGACGTATTTTTATTTATTAACATTTGCGAATATGAATTTTTGGGGACCTTAATTTTTTAGTTTATTGTTTATTACATAAAAAAATAAGGAATGATAGATAAAGCATAATATTCTGATAATCAGACTGCACTAGTGGTAGTTTTTTTTAATTTCACATCCATGCTTTCTTACATCAATGTCAAGATAACGGTCTGACCGGATGCGGTGCTAGGCTGCCTATTAAAAGAGTAAGTCTTGATAAATACCTGTATCTCCTAGACGTACCTACGCTACGTGCAGTAATACAAAAAGAGCAGTTTTAAAGGTAATTTGTAGAATAAAAATGTGCGAAAGGAAGTCGCCGATTACTTGTGTTGACGTCTCCTTAACGAAAGGGGATGTAGATTTTTTAATTGGATCTACGTGCTTGCAGCTTGAGATTAATGTAACTGTATTTAATTTATATTTACCTTTGGTTACTTTAATTTATCTTTCACTATATAGATTATTCTTCTTCTTATTGTATTTTTAAGTAGCAGTAGCGCTCCTGGTGAAAGAGTTCGTTGAGGGAAGTACTGCCACCTTAGCTACTCGTATTTCTGCCGCCAAGCAGTAATGTCAGCATTACTATGTTCCGGTTTCGAAGGGTAAGGGTGCTGGTTAAATTACAGGCACATGGGACTTGTCAACTTATGTTTTAGGGTGACGGGCGCAGTAGCGTGCCCTCTGATCTTTGTGATTTAAAGACTCTGAGTACACTACAACTGTTATGGACAGGCGTATAGCTTGCCATCAGGAGCACGAATTTTCGTTTCGTCACTTGATATTTTTTTAAAAAAGATCGATTACATTGTAATATTTGCCAAATCAGGAAATTAATTCGTTCGTGCACCTCATATAAACAACAAATAATAATTTTATTCATAATTCATCATTACGTTACAAGAAGCTACAGTTTCAGTACATGTCGCATTAGCTGAAATTTCAGGAGATAGAAGAAAAAAATTGATCCTCATCACAATACACTTTCGACATACACACCCTACGCTGCATTTAGTTTACCTCGGTCCACAAAATGTAGTTAAAACCAGTCAATCAACACACCAATAAGCTGGTCTCAAATTAAATCATGTCTTTTATAATGAGTACTTCTTCTTCTTGAGGGTGATCTCCTACCGGAGGTCGCTATCATTAGGGCTATCTGTATTTTAGACACAGCTGCACGGAACAAGGACCTTGTGCTCAGGTTGAACCATGTCCGGAGATCCTTAAGCCTACTTCCAGATGTTCGTTTTCCGTGGATTTTTCCTTGCATAATCAGTTGGAGCAGGTCGTATTTATGTAAAGACAATGAGTAGTAGAGGAACGAAATTAACTGGGGCACTTCCCGCAATATCTAGACCAGAATCAATTTACAATATTTTGTTTGTCAAATTGGTCGTACCGGAATCGACTCCAGACCTTCTTATCTACCTCTGCCGCCCTAACCTAACCGTTGTGTCACCGAGAAATTGTTCTACAAACTGCTATGTTATGCCGTTATTGTTTAAGTTTTCCTCCAACTGGCCACCTTGGATTCAATTGACAACCATGCTAAGAGGCTTATAGGTGACTCGGAATTAGTGGAGGCGAAGCTGCAGAGCCTTGATCACCGTCGTAAAGTTGCCTGCTTATCGGTATTTTACAAGATATATCACGGAGAGTGCGCAATGGAATTACACGATTTGTTTCCGCCTTCCTCTTTCTATTACCGGGGGACCAGGCGTAGGCTTGGATTCCACCCCTATGTTGTGGATTATCACGCCAAAGATTCATACGTAGCGTTTCGCTTGCACATTTATATGGCAAACGGCTATAGAGTGGAATTCCCTGCCTGCAGACTTGTTCTCTGAATGTTAGAACTTGGACCTTTTCAATGCGAGAGTCAATAGGCATTATTTAGGTCTGCACGCTCCATAGACGGCTTTATCGTCACTTTTCACCTTACCACTTACATTTTATTTAAAAAATTCTTACAATCACGTTAGGCACTCATAATTAACAATCTGTTGCATGGTGAACGTTTTGTTCTTTTGATTAAATCGAATGAAATCAAATTACATATTGTCAACGCATCACGGTGAATCTGCGGAAGGCAGCTGAGTCCTTTCTTCCTACTATGATTCTCAAAATACCATTGGTGCTCTTCCGCAGCCGTAACATCAGTAACGTAATTGGCAAGCATCATTTAAAGAAAGAAAAAGGTCCTGGCCATGGTAGGTGGAAGGCTAGATTCGTCCTATATCCGGCACTGTTGTGACAAGCATTGTTATGGTGCCGGGTATGGCGGCAATCGACTTAGACATTGATTTGGAAATTTCTAAGTGTTTTGGTGTGTACCAAATATTCTAATTTTGACTTTCATTTAATTTTATTTCAATTTAGTTTAATTTTATATTATTCTAAGTTTTATAATCATTTTGACCGTAACTGTAAACTTAATGAAATTTCTATGGGTCCTAGTAGCCCGAAATGAATTACTTTTATTTTTTTTATTTCAAATAAATAATAATAATAACGCACACACTCAACATAGCCTCGCACTAGGGTAACCCTGCGTCGCGGGTGCCATGGACACACACATAGACCAAACCACAAACTACACCCAAACTCACGAGAGAAATAAATGTAGGCCACACAAATTTTCTCTCGGCCCGGAAATCGAACCTGGGATTGTATCTTTGTATGGGTATGTGGATGTGTGTATGATACAACGTGTTGTAAACTCCACATACAAGAGAACTTAATAAGATACATTCATCAATAAATATCAGATAACGTTTACTTATATAAAAACTAGTTAATTATAAGGCAGATAATTGCTATAAATTTATCACAAGATCAATTTTGATAAAATAAATTAAAAAGTAGAAATCTGATATTACTTTACGTATACAGCTTTATAGAATTTATTAAATAACTTTACGAGTGGCGTACAATAGTTGCAGGCATTCCTTGTGAAAAATGTAATTGAGAAAAATATACATATTAGAAAAAGTTTTTTTAAATTTATTTAGTGTAAGAAAGCAAAGAGATGGGCATAAAAAATTATCGTAGTTCAAGATCAAGGCCTTCCCACGGCGCTGAACACCTGTGTCCTGCACTGGACTGGATTAGATGTTTACACTTCGATCAACAGCATGTGGTGCTATACTCGTAGTTAACTGGTTGAAAAGTACAAATTCGTAAATCGTTAATTTTTTACAATTATACTAAAGGAAAAACATCATGAAAATTGATTGAAATGACACTTATAAATTCCACGATAATGTGTTATTATTTTATTTAAAAAATCCGATTAATGTTTGCAGCCTCTGTTTCTTTAAGTTTTTTATAGTGCAAGTTTTTGTAATAGATATAGTATGTAAAGATAGAAAGTTTTCATAAAATCTTTAAAAGCAACGTAATCATTACATAACTTTTGTGACTAAGTTTGAGAATTTCTTACAAAAGGACAGAATGAAACGGCGCCTGATAAAAACTCAAACTTTCCTTCTGTCTAATGCTAAAAACACCGGTTGGGTTTTAATAACAATGTTCATTATGAACCAGTGGCCACATTATACCAGAACGTTTAATTTGAAAAAAGAATAACTTAAATCGTCTTTTGTTTTCGATTAAACGTTAAGACATATGTGGCCACTGGCCACATATGTTCATATGAATGTTGTTAAGAATATCATAATTCAACCTTTTTTAGTGTTTGTCTATGCATGTCCATGAACATCTAACTTTACAAGTACAATCAAACTTGATTACGATTTACCATTCCCAAAAATAAGGTATTTCAAGAAAGGAATCGTAGGAATAGCATATAGAGTCATGACCGCCGACTTATCGTAAGCGACATTTTAAATTTTAATGTTTTATATGATATTGTAAACTATAACGGACAAAAAGGACTTGTCGACATTTGCCGCCAAAAGTACATCAAATAGAAACTGTTTTTTTTATCAACGTTTTTTATATTTTAGTGTAACCGCCAGAATCAATATTAAAAAATCATAACGTCTTGAAAGCGAGGAGGTCTGGAAAGCGATCTCACTTGTAATCGCAACCGACATAGTACAACACTATTTCGTTATTTATAAGCAAAGTGGCAAAAAACGTGTTGCACCTTGTTGCATATCGCAAGTTTTACCTTAAACGCCTGAAAGCTTCAAACATCTTTAGAGAAAGATAGTAAAGATATTGCAAGCGCCAAAAAATTGTAAATTATTAAAAAAAAATCCTCACATATAAAACTTTCTTTTTCGCTTACACTATATATTACAGCTTAAATACTATAAAAAGGGATAAGTAACATTTTATTTAGCCCTTGTTATGGTATTTAAATACTAAAACTGCGCATTTTCTGACCCCGTTTTATCTATTGATAAAACGCGTAGTAGCATTCCCCGTTAATAAGGCTATGTCAGTACCTACCAGGCTAGGCTGATGCGGACCATCAAGAAGCGCAAAATCACGTTATCTCGGTCACGTGCTTCGACACGATACATACCGACTGCTTCAACTTATAATGATGGGAAAGGTTGAAGGCAAGAGACGCGCTGGAAGGTGTAAAAAATCATGGTTACGCAACATAAGGGACTGTTTCGTTTGGTCTTGGACAGGGACAAATTTGCCATATTGACAGCCAACCTCCAGTAGTGGAGAGACGCTTTAAGAAGAAGAAGAAGAAATACCTACTAATGTACGTTGGTTAACATAGCTGCCAGCTTTCGAGTCTCCCATTCCGTTTATTTTTTTATGTGATTTTATTTTGACAAATACTCGTAAATCATAGCCCGGTAGTTTGTTAAATCTTTCGACACATGTCTTCTAAATCTTGATAAAGTCATACGCTTGAAGAAACTATTGTACAACTTAAGAGTCTATGCAAATGTCTTTGGTTGATTCCGCATTACAGTGAATTGTTGAATAAATCGCTTTGGAAAAAAATATATAGTATAATTGAGGATATACACTGATTACTATACGGTGTGAAATCACGATTCCTAAAAATTTTCACAATAGAAAAGAAACACAAACGTACCTCGAAAATTTACAAGGAAACCGCTGTATTCAATAGGTAATTTATATATACCCTTAGAATAATAACGCATAGAATGATAGTTTCATATCAAACGAACTGTCACAAGTGAGGCAAAAATCAAATTCATGTAGGCTAGTTTTAGTAGTACGTTAATTTTCGGTTTTAGTGAATATTTATATAAAAATACAAGATGAAACGCGTTACTTCCTTGTGGAATATGATGTTAGTATCTATTTCATGTTTGTCTGACGTATTTTTACACTCATTTACCGCACATTTCGTCATTTTTAGCTAAAATTCTGGAGCTGTTTGCGGTGCAAGTTGACCTTGAGCACTGAAGGCCCGTCCGCTCGTGTAGGCCCTTTGGGAGCGCTTCAATTTGCCTCACTTAGCGTGTGCGGACTAGGTTTTATGCGTTATTATTCTAAGTATATACCAATGACTTTTTTATATCAACTGAACTAAATAGAACATGTATGATACGATATACATTTTTAAAATGGCTTTAATATCGTCTGTAAAAAAATAAATTCAGTGTCTTTGCCGCACACCTAAGCAAAATGGAAAGTGTTAGGGAAAAATTTAATTCAAGCTGAGGTAGTAACGGCTCTTAATGTATGCATTATTATAACACGTAACCTAATAGAACAATTTGGCTGACACACTCACAGCAGAACAAACGTGTCTGTAATTTGATTGATTTGTTCATAAATGAATCTCATGTCTCTACATGTGAGAGTGAGAGCTTTCAATTTTCAGCAGATGACTCTTCATCTGCTGAAAATTAAAAGCTCTCACTTTGTTTTATCGAACGTACAGTAGCAAAAAAGTAGCCAGCGTCCAATACCGAGAGAATTAACTGCAATTATAAGAACAGTACGACGCAGGGCCGGCCTTTCCAGTCCCTAACGGTACTCACTCTCAGGGACGAGCAGCGGAAACTCACTTGGATCATGGTCTAAGATAGGAGATACAGCGGAAAGAAAATTCTTGATAACGTAAGATCGTATATCACTGTACATTGGTGGTATTTCTTTCAGACGAACAGCATCATGATGATATGAGTATCAGAAATAATGAGTATTGGTGAAATTCAAATTAATTCGTTTATTGTGTACGCACGTCTGTAAGGTCTTATATAACTTTGTTGTCAGTTATCAGTACGTATTGCCAATTTTACAGCATACAATTTATGTAATTAAATTAATTTAACAGTATATATACTAAGTTTTAATTAAGAAATGTCATATCTTAATTTTAATAATTCCATAAATGCCATTATTTTTTGGTAGTTTACTGTTATTCTGTGTTATTGTCATTTAAGTAATAGCTGACTTTAGTGTATGCTTTCCTAGTCAGTAAATTGAATAATCGCTTTTTGAAAGCTATGAGTGCCGCAAATTTTTGAGGGGCACTGTCATTACAGTCATTACTCTGTGACACAAGACCCATGTGCCTGTAATTTCACCTGAACACCTGTCCTTCATAACCGGAACGTAGTAATGAGAGCACATAGTTTTTCGTAAAAAATATTTACCTTACTTGAATCTTGTACGTTTACTGTTACTAATTAATAAATAAATTTGTCTTTAGGGTACCGTAACTCAACACTATGCCACTATATTCAATAGTTCTTATGGTAATTTGCTTAAAGTTAGAAATCCTATGATAAACATTAATGAAAACTCTGACGCATAGTTTTGTTTTATAGAACATAACGATGGCTAAAAGACAACGCCCGCTTCACACTTTCATTAGTTTGTTTATTCCGCGAGCTCACATTACGTTCATCATAATATCGTTTCCTGTAAATTGCACCAATCCAAACTCGGTGCAAAAACAAGATTTTGTCATGCAAGATATCATTAAAGGCGTTTGAGCGGATGTGATGGCACTACTTGCTTTTAATTGGATTGCTTTTCTCATTTCTCTTTTTATCTAGATAATTTTAGTTAATAAGAGATTGCTATCGGTTTCTGGAATGAGCGTACGTTAAAAGCTGCTTTTTGCAGTGTAGTTTGAGTGGAGTGTAAAACATGGATATTTGTGTGTTTTGATCAGCAAACTGATCAGAACATGTTTCATCGCGAAAGCAGTATAAAACAGAGTCGTTTTCGTTTTATCGTTTTATAGTCAACAAGAAATAGTTCACGTTATAGTGCAATGACCGTAAGGACACCTCTTGACTCCTGTAAACTTATGTTCAAGGGTCTTGGTTTGTTATCCATGCCTGCCTTATATATTTATGAGGACAGTATTTTTGTAAAGAATAATTTACGTATTTGTTTAGCCAGGGCCATTTGTTTAGCCAGGACTGGTAGCTGTAAAGTTACCTAACTGGGTGACGAAAAACTGTCATAGATTTCTCATAGATGGCGCTACGGATAAAATGTAGTTGAAAATCAAATACAAAGATCTGACAAAACACGCCACGACAAGCGTCTGACACGGTTTGCTAGAAGACGTCGGTTCGAATCTGGCCGGATCGAAGGAATTTTTTGTAAGTGTTCGTAATCTTTGTATTAATAATTATTACAAACTAGTGGGGTAATTTCACAAAAATAATTGAATGTCAAATCAATACAAATTTAAAATAAACACTAAAAATATTACACATCAACGTTTGAAATTACAGAAATCCTAACTGATTACTTTTTTGTTGAAGTACATAAGATGGAAGAATATTATCAAAACTGTGTGTGTCAGAATTTACAATAGAGTACCAAATGACATTTAAGAGTTGCCCATTAAATTATTTAAGATGAAATTATACGAATTGTTAAGGGATAAAGTATATTACTAGTATAGTAAAGTATAGTATTAGGGAACATTTTTCAATGATTATTATTATATAAAACATAGTTTCCCAAAGTGGTCGCAATTGAGGGGCTTTGATACTCCAGGGGGTGCTACCGCTTTCGAAAAAAAATCCTGAATAATTTAAATAATATACACTACAAATTTTTTTTTGCTTGTGATTTTTTGCGTAATATAAAAAATACTTGCTTGTTTTGAATTATTTTTTGTGACGGTGGGCGTTAAAATTTATTTATCTTGTCTAACTGAACGTGGGCCTAAAAGTTTGGTAACCTATGATATGAAAGAATCTAAGTGACAATTATTACTAATAAGCGTATTATTTCTGTAATACTGATTCTATAATTTAATGTGACGATGTGACGACAAATTTTTTGTACACCTGTTTTGTTTTGTTGCGAAACATTTTTGTACTTGCTATGTTACTTTGTTATTATGACCACCACGCTTGTAGCAAATAATGATTTGATTTAGAGAAATTTGAATTTGTCCAGGAAAGTATGGCCACAAATGAGGAGGTGTAGGACGGGCCTACTCAGTTTCGGGTTTTCACGCTTTTTCGAAGGATTGTTAGGCGCGAGGTAGGTACATCTTGAAAAAAGATTTAATTGAATACGCTATTTCTAAAAATTGTTTCATATCCAGTGATTGTTGTAAAGTATAATAAGTAGTTGATTTCTCCTACCTCAAAGTGCTTTATGAAATCTAGAGGAACATTACAAATTGGAGCAAGCTAGTAAAACAGTTATTATTTCTAGGTAGGATTTCTACTTCATTTCAAACTTTTAAGTTTCGTCAGACTTGGTACTGTATTTTTAGTTCACTTTTGTTATTAACAAGATCTATTTATAATTATCCGTCCGGATTCGACAGATTGTTTTCTAAGTGTTCGATCTTTGTATTAATAATTATAACAAAAAAGAGGAACAATTTCACAAACAATAATTGCATATTCATTTAATAAAAAAATAAGATCTATTTGTGGTTTATAAATAACGTACACACTCAACATAATCCCACACTAGGGAAACCCTGTGTGGCGGGTGCCATGGACACACACATAAACAACCACAAATTACATCCAAACTCACGAGAGAAATAAATGTAGGCCATACAAATATTTCTCCCGGCCCGGTTAGGTTACATTGACTGTTGAAAGGTTTAAGTAGCAGAAAACGCTCCTTGTGAAAGAGTTCGTCCAGGGAAGTACTGCCACCGTACCTTTTCTGTCGCCAAACAGTAATATGATTATATATTGCGTTCCATTTTTGAAAGGTAAAGGTTCTGGTGAAATTACTGAGACGTGTCAACTTTGTCTCAGGGTGGCGTGCGCGTTAGCAGTACCTTTGAGACATTTGCAATTTAAAGCTCTGATAGACACTGCCTCTATTACGGATAGGTGTGTCGCTTACCACCAGACGCACGACTTATACGTCTCGTTACTTAATATCATAAAAAGACAAATTAAAGTTCATAATAATCCTACATGAGGAGTGTGTACGTGTCATCGAGTATATAACCAGAAACAGAGACGAAATAAGGGCCATACATTCCTAGTAACTTACCAGTGATACATCACTTATAAATATCAACTCTCGTTTGCACTGAAATATAGACAGCGCCAACAACAGACCAGTGTGCAATTTTCATCCATTATACGAGTAGCAAAGCTCAAGTTAACTGGTCGATTTGAAGTGAAACAATTGACGACACCCATCCATACCCGGAAGTAATGATATGGCCATTATGGCAGAATAGTTTTCAAACAAATTAAATGACATTTCGTCTCTATTTCTGGATAAATACTCCATGGTACATGTTATTACTATATTATCATAGAGAGCTCTTGATTATGTAAGTAAATAATTATCTTGTTAGTCATTGAAGCATCGCATATATTTACGGAAGGTAAAGCCAAGAAAAAATCAAGTAATTAATCCTACACATAAAAATAATTATTAAATAAATAAATATTAGACGACATCATATACATACGTTGATCCGATTCTAAAGTAAGTAATTAAAGCACTGTGTTGTGGAAATCGGAAACAACGACGGTAGCACAAAGACTCGAGGCAATATAGAAAAGCGAGTTTTTCTACATTTAGTAGCAGTAGAGCTCCTTGTAAAAGAGTTTATCCAGGGTAGTAACCACGTTATCTATTTCTGTCCATAACAGTAACGTGAGCATTAATGCGTTCTGGTTTTAAAGGGTAAAGGGTTGCTAGCGAAATTACGAGCACATGAGACTTGACAACTTATATCCCAGAGTAACACAGCTGGTGAAATTAGTCGTGTCGCTTAACACCATTCGCTTTGTATTATAAAAAAACTAACCCGGCCGGAGATCGAACCCGGGACCTCAGAGATGGCGACACCATGTAAACCAGTATGCAAGCCACTCGACCACAGAGGTCGTCATAAAATATACATGGTTAAATTTAATATTGTCTGCCTTTTCATCCGCCAGTTTGCGTCGGCCTTTAGATTAGATTTTTCTTATAGTTTTTTTTCTGACCATACTATTCTAATTATTAATTGTTCATCGTAATTTTACCGCACACATGTCTGTAATAGCATAGTAATAAATTAATAACATAATTTAACATTATAGCAGTTGAAAATCAACAAGCTATTTCCCTTTCCGTGCCATTATCGAAAAATAATTAGTTATTAAATTAATAGACCGTATTAATCTAACATTGAGGTAGGAAAATTAGCACTACATGAACAGTTTACGAAGGAAGTGTTTAGCTTCATCACCATTTTAAAAGACCTCTTCTGTAAATGTATAAGCGAAAAATCGCCCTTTAGAAATAGTACGGTCAATAAATTATAAGAGGTCACAATAAACTGGTTTACGAAGTGTTTTTGTTATGACCTCTCTGTAAAGGTAATTAATTTCTCGATAATTCAGTAGATAAGTATATTCAGGACGGCGGTTCTTTTGTTTAAGAGATAATTGAATTTGGAGAGTAGAAACTAAAGCTATCGTTGAAATTCAAAGTTAAGGAAAAAAGCAAATTCATATATAAATAAGGGTTATAATAATAAGGGTGATATTTGCTTTACATGAACATTCTTCCTTCTCATTCTCTAAATGTTGAAAATCGCAACCGCAACCACACGTTTTTTAGTAGCAGTAGAGCTCCTTGCGAAAACTTGCTTACCTATTTCTGCCGCCAAGCGTACATTATCGATTGTAGTACTTGTATTGCTGCGTTCTGGTTTTGACGGGTAAGGGGGCTGGTGAAATCACAGGCACACGGGATTTTTCAACTAACATCTCAGGGTCACGGGCGCAGTGGCAATGTCCCTAAGATCTTTGCGATTAAAAGCTCTGAGCCACACAGCAACTGTTATGAACGGGCATGTCGTTTACCACCAGGCGCACTTCACTTCCGGCGTTCAGCTCTGCAGGTTATTCCTGCTTCTCGTTCTGTTAAGTGCTATATAGTGTACTTATCATCTCGTGCTACCAGCTTCTGTTTTCATATATTCCATCTTCAAATTCTAATGGAAGTAATAAAAGTTCAGAAAAAGAGCAATAAAATTGCAGCGAAATACTCCTAATTTTGTTATAATTCTTAATAATCTGCATTAAAATGAGTTACTGAAAAATGAACATAGAATATACCGATTAAATTAATCACCTTTAGCAAACAATCAAGAACTTGTTCAAATCTCAATTCTACGACAATAAAAATGTATTTCCGAATATAAATAGACTAAACTTCCATGAGAAAAACTAACTCCTATGTTATCATTTATAACAGCGTTTCCATACAATGGATAAGTTCAACAAACAACAAAATGTATGAAGTGTATAAGATCGCTTTTGAATTTATGATAGGTAATTTACCACAAAAATAGCTAATAATAGTTTTCGGTAAAACATAAATTAAGTTAGTAGTTACGTCACCAAGATTTTTTTAAACTTCAATATTTAATTCCTTTTTAGTTACCTTGGCCCACAGGTCTTCATGCATGCGGTAGACACGGCAAGTCCAACTCCATTTCAGCTTCGCAGCTTTTTGGGCTACATCAGCAATCTGAGTTTGAGCTTTTATTACTACGCTAAATCTATGTCTTCATTTGTTAAATATGGCGTCACGGTTATTTTGAAAAACCGCAAACAAAACACGAGGAAAGACCTTGGATAGCAAAAAAATAATAAAACGTCTCTTTTCTTTGATTTTTTCATTAAATACTTAATAGCTCATTATTAATGGCGGACAGTCGTCCAAATGGTCATTAATTATGGAAATTTATACAATTATCTTTAAATGCTCTAATCCATTTTCTACAATCGTTAATAGCTCTTATTCATCGATATAAACAACTTTTACCATGGGGAAGTACGGTAATTGTACGATGATTGAACGCGTATTTAATTTGCGCACAATTCAATCAATTACTTATTATATACATATATGTAGCCTTTAATTCAAAATCTAATTACGATTAAAAAATACGGACGTAAATTTGTAACTAGTTAATCCTTTGCATTCAAAGTTAGCTGTTGAATGATATGATAAATGGTAGCCTGGTTTGCTGGTTGCACAGCCAGTCAAATAATCATTTATTGTATAGGTAAAATTTTTGCACTTGAAAACGTCATGTTTTAAGCTACTGCTCATTCACTACGCTAACCTCCCTGAGAAGAACGAGCAAGAAACTCTAGGGATTGCTCTTTTCAAATAAACTTAAATGCTAAAAAAATATGCAAAAAACTGAAAATAAATGGAATACATTTTGAATCATAATTGTGTGGAATCAAGACTAATGTTGTTTTTCCATACATTTTTATCTAACACATACTCTTCAATTTTGTAATATGACTTTTCAATTAAAATACTATTAATGTAAGTTTTAAACTTACGAAATGATAATCTTAATATATGCTCCGTATGTGTCTGCTGCTGCTGCTGCGTATGCTCCGAGCTTAATATATACGTACAATGACGCCAGTCTCCCACAGCGATAAGCAGTTACAAATGACTACTTCTGTCACTTCCTCCACTTCCAGCAGTCTTTTCGCATACGCACGTTAATTTTTGATATTTTTAGTATAACCTTCATTAAGGTCACCTTAATCAGGCTTGAGATATTTAAACCAAGATCTATCTTACATCCGTTCTCCTCCATGTTCGCTTTATAAATTTATATTTTCTTGTTTATGTTATGTGTGTTTCTGTTTATGTTATTTTACTAATATCCATCGAAGTATTACTTTTTCTGACATCATCTCTAATATCACAACGCTTTGTTATTAGACTGTACCACAATACGTCTCTAAGAGTTGCACTACACATACTGTGCAACACACTCATTTATATAGTTTTCACTTTACTGTTATGCTTTTGCAGCCATGCCCAAAATTCGTTGCCATATATCAAATAAGCATGCACGGCCGCATTGGACTCCTAAGGCCCGTGTACATCGAAATGTACAAAATACGTGAAGTGATTCAGATTCTGACAATATTTTACCTATGATCACGTAACCGCCCAGTGTGCATTAAAATAACACATTAAAATCCAAGTCTGTACATTCTATATATCAAGAAAAAAAAAACGTTTTTCATACAAAACTGAGGGCATACTTGCTTGGATCTGAGGCATTATATTTGGTGCATTTATTTTATTATACCAAATAACGGGACGAACGTGTCGTGCGCCTGGTGGTATGCATCACGCCTGTTCATAGCAATTGCAGTGCAACTCAGAGCTTTTAATCGCAAAGATCTGAGGGGCACTGTCACTGCGCCCGTCACCCTGAGACAAAAGTTGACAAGTTCCTGGTGTTTGTAATTTCATCAACAACCTTACCCTTAAAAACCAAGCAGAAATGCTCACATTACTACATGGCGGCAGAAATACGTAAGGTGGCAGTACTTCCCTGGACGAACTCTATCACAAGGAGCTCTACTGCTACTAAATTAAAAAAATACTTTACGGTGGGTATCTAGTGCCACTGTAGTTTCTTGTATCTTAGGTTGGACGCTCTTAGCTACCCAGAAAGGCACGCTCCATTTATATTAATAAATTAATATAAGCACAAATGCTTATAAATATTCACGCACTAAATCCCTGTAATCACAATTATAAGAAAAATGCATAACAGACGCATGCAGTTTTAAAATTGAAATAATTTTTAAATAGTAATAAATGAAATAAATTAAATAATAATAATAATAATAAATAACACACACACTCAACATAGCCCCGCACTAGGGAAACCCTGTGTCGCGGGTGCCATGGACACACATATAGACAACCACAAATTACACCCAAACTCACGAGAGAAATAATTGTAGGCCATACAAATATTTCTCCCGGCCCGGGAATCGAACCTGGGACCTCTGCGTGGCAGTCCGGCATGGTAACCGTTCGGCCACAGAGGCAGTTAAAGTAAAATTATTAGAAGTCATCAAATAAGATAAAAATAGGAACTAGAACCTTCCCCTAGACGACGCCTCTGGCCAACAAGTAGGGTTTAAACTCTAACTGAATTCGCAATTATCTCGACCTAATGCGTTTTAGCTGATGTTAAGGAATCAGCAGCAAGTACTTTGTTAAGGTCGCGTATAACAATGTTTCCATATAGATGTTTGAAACGTATGAAGCTGTATAATAACTAGGCCCTAGTATGTACCCCTGAAGGACTCTTTTGACCAATAGAAAATATAATTGGACGAGATAGGTAATCAGTACGTTCCTTTTTGCTAGAAACCTAACATGGTGAACTAACTTGCAATTTAAATACGCTGTCATGTCCACTTATCATTGTCATTTTCAATTGATAGCTGACATTTTAATAGTAATCGACCTATCTGCTGATTTAACGATACCATTATTAATAACAACAATAATACGAAGTACATTTTCTCAGATCTAGAACATACCAAGCTGCATGAGATTTAAAAGGACAACGTGGAAGGATCCATTGATTCTTAGAACAGGTTTGTTAATTTGTCGCTTGATTTAAATCAAATGAAAATATGCATAGTGACAAGCAAATCTTCAAGTTTGTTCGAATTTTCATTACACCGAAAACCGAATTATAACGAAACAGCTGTTCTTTCAGGATATCGCACTGTTGATACAATAGTGTATTAACTCAAAGAGAGGACTTTCTCAGAAGCGATGAAAAACAAATTACTCACTTCCCGCAAAAAAATCATTGTTTGTATGTTATAGTTTTTTGGAGACACTTAAACAATTCTCAAACATATTTAAAAATGAAATGGAAAAAATAATTTCATGTTTTTGAATAAGGATTATTTTAGCCAGAAATAGCTCACATGTGTTTCATTTTGAGTTAAGTAGATATTTTTTTATTGTTTCTTATAATATTCTAAAGACAGTTTTCTTGACGAGTAGAGAATCAAATTTTACGTTCAGTAATGATATAATATTAAATTTCACATGTTTTGAGTTACAACACTATTGTAATAGCAGTACGATATGTTGAATGTTTATTGAAGACACGATTAGGTTCGGTTAGGTTAGGTTTAAAAGAAAAAAACATTTTCCTCTCAAAATTACTTTCGAGGTTATGAAATTTCGACCAAACTTTATTTCTGGAAATTGTCATTTCGGACTGCTGTATACTTGCCCACTATTTATTGTTCTGTGTTCTTGTTCCTTCAGTTGTCTTGATCTACCATAGAAACAAATATTGTAAATGACAAATGTGTACAAATATTCATTAATAATAATAATAATAATAATACAAAGAACAACCCCTAGATCTTGATCATTATTCTCAGGGAAATCTGCCTTACGAGGGAGTAGTAGAGTATAATCAATGTGACAATTTGAAGTGTAATTTGTATACCTGTGAAATACACATATATTTGAATTTCCTATGGGTGAAATATATCTTATTACATGTATTACAAAGTAGGTATTTCAAAATAGCAAGATGTCATGGAAGTTTTGATCATATACTGATAATTACAACATGACTCATGGTCTCATACAAATCTCAATTTACCTAACAACAGGCAAATATAATCGCAAAGAAAACAATCTTGACGATTACATACGTAATGGTACAATTAATGTTATTACCTGCGACCTTGCGGCTGGATTTCTATCATAGTAGCAACAATGCATTAATGACATGCAAATGTAGGTGTTGCTGGGAGAATCAGAAATAGGTAAATTATTGAAATGGATAATTACACTATGACAGGGTAGAAATGATCTAGATTTTTTTTAATGATTATCATGACAATTGTGTGATATATCGACAGGGTTTATAGTAAGCGCGTAAGAGATATTTGGAAAAAAAAAACAAGGGAGCATGTTTCAGGTTTTAACCACTGTTTTAAAATATTTACGTCCTGTTTTAAAATTCAATTTTGGTTTTATTAAGTTTAAGTATTAACTCATGCTCCTATAAATTTTTTTTCGAAATGTCGCCTACAAAATATGGAGGATATATACATACCGATTCATACCATTTTGAGATAGATTTGACACGTTTGGATACGTCTCTGATACAAACACATGCCACGACATAACTAGCGGTAGCATTTTGTTGTTCCAATCAATTTCATAAATATAAAGATTAAATATATTAAAAACCCTATACGAAATAAACGCAAAGAAAAGCAAAGGTACGCTGTATGAAACGACGTAAACATTTTTTTGTTACCACAAAAACTGATATAAATTTTGATAATCAGAATTTGAGAATTGTTTGTATGTTTTAGTACCAAATTTACAATTATATTTATATTTAGGAAATGAAACTATTTTTCCGGATTTAAATCGCGTATATTTGTTTTTTCAAACAAACCGACGTTTCGGGCCCTTTACAGGTCCCATGGTCACGGTTGACTGTTTAAATCCGGTAAAATAGTTTCATTTCCTATGTGTAACAATCGCGAAAACTTAAGAACTCGATATATTTATATTTATATTCAATGATAAAGCACAAAGAAAATTTAATCAAATTGTTCGAAATACATTCTATGATTGTGAATTACAATATTCCAGTGAAATCAGTTTAAAAATAACCTTAAAGTAAAGTCAAACCCTAGAAAATGCGTGTGGTCGTATATGTCTAACCATCCCTTGGGTGACAGGAAAAACGGCAATCTACGCTTCGCCGTATTTTGTGTCGGTTGCTGGCTTGTCCGGCACTGCGTCTTTCAGCATTCAAATTAAAACGTTCTTTCTAAAATGATCACGTTTCTAGTTTGACCGCAACATGCACAATGAGTTGCAGAGCTTCCGCACCATTGAAAGTGGTGAGACGAGAAAAGTGGCAGCTATTAGGTAATTAGAGAACAACAATGGAGGTACTCATGCAAATTGCGAAGCAAGACTTCAAGACTACCGTTTTTCCTATTGCCTAAGGGATGGTTGGACATGCAAATGGGAAAAAATAAAGATTCCCATCTGATGTCGTAAGACCTAACTATAAATAATTAATTTATTAACTGTCCTGTTTACATGGTTTTAATTATATATATAGTTTTATTTTTAATTATAGGTTCTTGGTGAAGGAAAACGTGAGAAAACCTGCTTTATGGAAATATTTAAGATAATGAATGATCAATTTGCGTGGAATAGAATGACTAATATATTTTTTATGATACCCAGTCATGCGCCTGATGGTTAGCGACACGCCCCTTGTCATATAGCATATTAAGTCGCAAAGATCTGAGGGGTACTGCCATTACGCCCATCACCCTGAGACACAAGTCCCATGTGCTTGTAATTTCACTAGCACCCTTACCTTTCAAAACCGGAACGCAGTATTGCTCATATTACAGCTTGGTGGTAGAAATAGGTCAGGTGGCAATATTTCCCTGGACGAACTCTTACACAAGGAGCTCTACTGCTACTAGAATATCATCATTTTCCATGAGAAATTTATAGAGAAAACTTTTGTTCTTGCTTGTTCGCTTGTTTCTTTCTTTTTAATTTAATTGTTGTTTTGGGGTGCACGAAAGGAACATCCTCTCACGATGTATCATTCCTTTCTTGTACATCTGGCGCACTCTGAGCAACAATAAAAAAAAAGTCCTACGTCGATTGGCAAATCTTTCATCACGATGGCAACCATTATAGTGTGTATCATGGATGTGATAAGAAGAAGATTGGTTTTTATGAATTAAAATTCTTATATTTAATTTTTGTGCATCGTAATACTGCACAATGTTGACGACGGATGGATATTAAAGGATGAATCTGGTTTAATGAATTTCAATCACTTTCAGTTAACCGATTTAAATAAAAGTTGCCACAGTTGTAATTCCAATGAAGATAAAATGTTACGGCAAACAGATGCGATGAGTTCTCGGGCACTGCCACTGAGACATAAGTTGACAAGACCCATGTGCCTGTAATTTCACCAGCACCCTTCCCTTTCTAAACCGGAACGCAGTAATTCTACTTACGGCTTGGCGGCAGAAATAGGTAAGGTGGCAGTACTTCCCTGGACAAACTCTTTCACAAGGTGTTCTACTACTGCTAAAAGTGTACAGCAGCTACCTTGTGTTTGCACTCAAATGATTCGTTTTGACCAGGACTTGTTATTTTAGGAACCGAACGCAGCGAAAAGGGATAAGCATACCTTTGAGGTCGGTTTTTTTATTCCAATTACTATAGCAACGTGAACACAGTACATTCCAATTCAATATGTATTTAAACTGTACAAAGTGTTCGCCGTATCAGTTACAATTAATCATTAATACAGTTGTTCTATGCATTAATGACATCAGTGTTGATCTTATCTAATGCGGTTACTGGAATCACTTTTGCATTCTGCAGCCTCTATTGATCTAGTCCGTTTGTTTTCAATAATAGTAATAACGCACACATACTCATAACCCTGCACTAGGGTGTCACGCGGGCTTCGCGTTTTTAAATACAAGTCTCGGTCTTCATGAATTTTATTGTATAATTAAAGAAAGAGTACAGGAAGGAGGCTGTAAGAAAACATAACGATACGAAAACAGGTACAACGGTATAAAACACTCCGTACTTAAATTCAGGTTATGGTAAAACGAAACTTACTCCAAAAGGGCCTGTAATTCCTAGAAATATACTTTCCCTGCTTATATATAAATATATACTTTACAAGCAGTTAGGTTATATGATTTAACTGGTCAGAATTTTATGTCAAGTCGAGCACGTGTGTTCGTTTCGGAAATTTTGTAGAGAGTGGCGATGGAAAGAAGACAAGTAAGTGACGAAGAAGAAAAAGGAATTTAAGAATGATACAAAATATCAAGGTGGCCACCTGGAAAAGTGTGGTAAAAAGGTGGGATGACGACGAAAGAGGTAGCATCGTCACAAGGTGTCATGATGTCACACACATATACGAACACAAATTATACCCATACCCACGAGAGATATAAATGTAGGCCATACGTAAACTTTTGACTTTTTTTTATATTATACCTATGTCGACGACATATCGACTTTCCATTTAAATTGTGATTTATAGTAAAATTAACGTGTAAAACATGATTGATATCTGCAGTCCGCTGACTTTACTTTTTAAGTTCGCGTTTTAACGCGGCATGTAACAATATTATCATTTAAGATTACTTAGAAAAAAGCCGTGAACTAGTCTTGTAATATTGAATTTTTTTTTAGTTTAATGTTACTTTAGCTATGCATAAGTTCCGTTATATGGACACGTTAATTAACTTTAACTGTATTTAAATAGAGAGCTCTATTTTATGCTGTTTAAAATGGATAATCGATCATTGTCACTTACCCACGTTTTAGTTACTAAACGGCAGATATATCAACGCGACATTACCAGTGTCGGTACTTTATTGTTATATTATGTTGGAAATTTTGGTTGACTTGCAAGTCCGCAAAAATAGTATTAAATATATTAAACTATCACAAAAATAACAGCTTTGATGATGTCATTGTGTTTATGATCTGGTATGTAGCATAATTATGCGATGATAAATCTGGGAGTGGTATACATTAGCAAAGATTTATTTCGCAAAACAACCAAAATCGAACCAAATGACATTTGTTGAGTCTGCGGCTCTTTGTTGGTGAGCTGAGCTAATAAAGCAAATGGCAGTAATGGGATTTGTAAAAAAAAAACATAACATTTGTAGGTATACCAAAAAATGTAGCACCCGTGGTTTAATAGGAAGTGATATCTAGCAGTAAGGCTCAACTCACACTGGCGCAGAGTCAAAGCGTCTCGACGTGTCATGTTTTTCGCCTATAGCATATTCATCTCTATTTTCGCAATATGAAGGTACAAATTTGTGTTATGTATATATGGAATCGAGCGTCGACGCGCGTCTACGCTTAGTAGCAGTCGAGCAGCTTCGCGCATTACTTGGGCGCAGTGAGGCGTCAGACGCCGACCACATTGTGATCCCAGCGCACTAATGCGAGGGTCGTCACGCGTCGACTCTCGTCACCAGGCGGTGTAGTTGAAAAACGGGAAGCGACGCGACGCTTCAACTCTGCGCCAGTGTGAGTTGAGCTTAAGGCGAAAATTGGCACTTGTCAAGTATATCTTTTGCCTAATAAGTGGATATCTCAGTAACCCATTCCATTGGCTCAGATTCCTTTATATATTTGTATACTCACGCCCTTACATTCCTATTGACGTAGGCAGACACTATCGATTGCCACTTAGCACGATCCCTACAAATCTTCAATTATATGTATCAATCTTTTCATACATGTCCTCTTATTTTTCTCACTGCGCACTCCAGCCTTTTTTGGGAACACTCTCAATTTGATCTGAGAATGTTCTTCATGGTCGTCCTCTTCCAATGATTCCTTAAACATTCCGTTAGCTTTTCAAATTTTTTTGTTAATTTACATTAATTAATCTACCCCATGTGCCCAAATCACCTTAGCATACCCTTTTCTATTTTTGTCAATATATATAATACCATATTTTTCATTCTCTATTTTTATCCCACCATTATCACGGTTCGTTCGGTACGTTCTACGCCAGGGTTCCCTGTTCGTACTACATCCGCAAGGAGGAACTAAGGCGGACACCATTCTACGAGGCTCTAGCATTCATAGAATCTCTGAATTGAATTAATGATACTGACGTGTTTAGTAACTCTGATTCGAAATTTCTGATATGGGCTGCTTACTACTTCGAGACGGTGACCGCTTGAAGCTCTGAGATCGAATTTCCGCAGCTTACTTTTGGGCGGTGATTGACTCAATCCTTATTGACTATGGCTTACACGTTTAGTTATTGTTACTCTTAGTGTAAGTTGTACAATATGAATGAATAAATAAAATTTGCAAATTTACAACTTTTCAGGATAGAGGTTTAAAGATTGTACAAACGAAATTAGTCGACAACTTTTTTATATTTAAATAGGAGAGTTATAAAATTTCACATATACATAATTTGTTTCATTTAGTTGGTGTGTACGAAATGTTGCTACTTCTGTAGCAATAATAACAACAAAAACACACACACACTCACACCCGGACTAGGGAAGCCCTGTATCGCGGGTGCTATGGACACACACACTCACATTAGACAACCAAACATTACTCGGCCCGGAAATCGAACCTGGGACCTCTGCGTGGCAGTCCGGTATGGTAACCGTTCCGAAACGGAGGCAGTTAATAATATATCCAATTTTATATGTAAAAACAAAATATTGTAATGATCTTTCAAAACATTATTCAAGATGTCAGCTCACAGTAGCCGCACGCTTGTTTGAAAACGCCTATTCTTTCAAACAGAAACATTTAGATTTTCTCACAAGTAGCGCTGAAGGCAAAATAAGCCATTTAAACCCAATACAAAAATCTGTAACAAGCAGCAAAATTCGTAGGATTTACATTTACTTATGTAGTTCGTATTATTTTTATGGTATGTGATTAAAGCACTTTGGACATGTGGGCTTATTACGTCTAGAGTATGATTTTATGTACTAATTAAAAGAATAATAAATATGAATTGTGTCAATGGGCCGGCCGCATTAACTGTTTTCAACTTGAGAGTAACGATTTTGTTGCAATAATGAAGAAATCGCTTCGGTCTCCAGCAAAAAAATTAAGATGTTTATCGCAAAAACAAAGGCCATATTAAAATGAAGACTGCACAATGATTGTGAAATAGTAATAAGCTGACAATTTTTTAATTATAAAAAATATCGTGTATTTTAGACGTGGTTTTTTACCCAACAACACGAACTTTTACCTATAAAGACCAATGTCAGATTGAAAATATAATATTTCAAGTGTTCTATTTATTTATTTATTTATTTATTTGGCGAACCACTCTAGATATCGACTCTGAGCTAGCATTCGGTACATATCTTGACAATTTTACAATACGAAGAAAAGAATTGTTTGCGTCATTTATATAGCATCTGGTTAGAAGTTAGCACAAGTTGAATAAAGTCGATTCTGGCGCCATAATTAAATGTATTTGAGATGGAATTTCTTGCAACGCTGTATGAAATAGCATAAAATGGTTTTAAAAAATGAAATCTTTAGATAATTGAGATAGTACCAGTTGCCAGTTCACAGTAGATATTGCAATTTAATATTGTTCTTAAATGCAATCTAATTATAGGTATTGAAAGAGTGAAAGAGTTCGTCCAGGGAGGTCGGCCTGCCACGTTACCTATTTCTGCCGCCAAGCAGTAACATGAGCGTTACGACGTATCGGTTTTGGAGGGTAAGAGAGCTGGTGAAATCACAGGTACATAGGATTTCTTAACTGTACGTTTCAGGATGACGGGTGCAGTGGCAGTGCCTCCCAGATCTTTGCGATTTGAAGCTCTGAGCAGCATTGCAATTGTCATGAATAGGAGAGTCGTTTACACAGACTACATAAATACTAGTTAGTAGTCGTTTACTACCAGGCGCACGACATGTTTCGTCCCGTCCACGGATGAAAAAAAACAATAATAAAAATATAATATAAAAAATAATATGTATTGCAAAACAGCATTTACTGTTCTGTGGTGCCACTTATCATAAAAAAAACTATCATAATTACAACCAGCAATACAAACTTGCTACGTTTAGCGACTAGTAGTAAAGCAATGAAAATCGATAAGTGTAATTGGTTTAATCTATTCAATTAGATATGCAAATCAAATAAAGCTTTCTTAACCTGCTTAATTGAGACGTTATAATGCGCTGTTAACACGGAGTAAACGCTTCGATTATCGTATAGTTAACGTTTCCTCATCTGATTATATATAATAGTCCGTGTCATCTACAGAAGTTGCGAATAAGGGAATCACCACACTTATCGACATTGAATTGCATTAAGCCGGTTAGAAAGCCGAAGCCGGTAAGCCGGTCAGCCGGGCAGTAGCGTAAATGTGACATTTTCAAGTGTAAATTCATTTTATGTATGGAATAAATGATTCTTTGACTTTGACTTAGAAAAATCTTTATGTTGATGTAATAAGAATCAAAAAAAGACGTTATGCGTTTCGCGTCGGCGATCTAGAGGTTTTTCTGACCGGTTCAAGGCGATTCCGTGTGAATAAATGTGGTGAGTCCCTAAGTCTTTCATCTAAATAATTATATTTTTTATTATTATTCATACAAACATTGAACAACATTACAAAAAATCCTTCGATCTGATTGGATCCGAACCAGCGTCTGTTGTCACACCAGGGCCACTGTTCCTACCTTCTCTTAGCTATAGATCGAGTCTCATTATATATTTTTTTCATATAAATACGAATGCGTTCAGGCATTGCTTCGGGAATGTTCACGACAGTTTCAACAGCTTCCTGGCAATTGTAACGTAGAAGGTCTTTGGCCCATTTATACAAGCATGGGAGGCCCTTCACACATGAGCCAGAAATATGTATTTGTGTATTACTAACATAGTCATAAGGTTACAATTATTATTAACACGATTTTGGAGATACTCGGAATTATTATTATTGTAAAATAGACACGCTTGACCACAATCGACGATGTTACATTATTGTCTAAAAAATGTCTATTCTATCTAATCTCGACTAGCCGTAAATTGTACATTTCGGGAAACACAGGTGGCGGTAGTGTATTAAATTTTTTTGTCGTATGCATAAAGTTTAATTTACATCGCTGCGGAACGGAATCGAGGTCAATTTTGTAACCAAAGCATAATAAACTTTATGACTTATGTGTAACGTACAAACCAGATTCAGGCCCAAAAACAAGTCGCGCGTAGTGTTACAAAAAACTCGAGTCCAGAAGTCTACATTTTCGGGTTCGACTCATAAAGACAGAGACTCACTGTTCGATGCATTACGGGCCTATCGCGTTTCCAAATAGACTCGAGTTCGACATTAGTGCTCGAGTCCATTTATGTAACGAGTCGTCTGTCGAGAAGTCTGATAAGGACCTACTGAGCGGTGTTGTGGTGTGGTGTGTTAAACTGTGCTATAATTACTGTATTATAATTAAGCATTAATATCTTATTTCTTTTATAAATCACCACATTAGGTTTTATGTTTTTTATTTAATTGCCCACGGCAATAGTAGTTCAGTAAAATTGAAACTGCTTGTCGTACTCGAGACTTTGTAATATTGAAGACACTTTTAGCCGAGTCGAGTCTTCAAACTCGAGTTCTTTTTAGACTCGAGTTCGTGCTCCGACGACTCGCGCTCGAGTCGATTCGGACCCGAGAGTTTTTAGGCTACCGAGTCGTGCAAAATTGAGTCGAGTAAATCTGCCATCCATTAACTAAAACCCGACTAAGTGGATGCTGATAAGCAATAACATGTCAGTTAACATGATCATAGTTTTGCTAAAATCACACCTAAAGATTGTTTCGTTACGTTTGTTCTAAAATTTTAATATTAATCCAGCTGTAGTCGCCTCAGGAATGATGAATTGTTGTGATTTATTGCTATAGTTTCCCAAGAACTTTTAACAACAAGTTTTAGTACTAACTATCAAAAACAACGAAAAATAATTAGTGCCATTTTCGTAAAACTGCGATCCTGTTGATTGACACGTTATTGCTTATCAGCATCCAAGTGACAAGTGGTCATTTATCCGTTTTAAATAGGCTATGATAAAGCTCAAAATTCTCTTTTTAAATACAGTTAATAGTTACGTGGAAATTACCCTAATGATGCATAGCTGAAATATCATTAAACAATTTCAATATTAAAAAACCGATCTCAAATGTCATTCAACCCCAAGTTTGCCACCCTTAAATGTGGAATATTTTCTTCAAATTTTAATGGGACACTACTGAGGTACCATCTTTCCAACAAAAAAGAATCATCAAAATCGGATCAAGTTATCGTATAATATACATACAAAGAAAACACAGTCGAATTGCGAACCTCCCTCTTTTTTTGAAAGTCGGTTAAAAACTGGGTTAAGGTTTTTTATGATATCTCAAAAAATTATTTTGTCACGTACCGCATTTTAGTTACCGGACGGTAGATATGTAGACTTCTGGACTCGAGTCTTTTTACAACACTAGTCGCGCGTCCTCCGGAGAATTCTCCTGCGGCCTCGGGAATTCCCGCAGCTACCATATAGCATCTAGTTCGACAAACTTTACATAAATGAGATAACTTTACATAAAATTCATTAACCTATATAAATTTCATTACATAAATTCACTTCCATTCCTTCCAAGGAGGAAGCAAAGGGCTTAGGTGGTATATTAATGATATTCCGTATTAGTATTCCGGACTTTCAAATCGAAGGAAAAGGTCAACCACGCCAATTACCTGGTCTCAAACTAGGGAGTGGTCTTAAATTGTACATTTCGGCAATTATAGCCAATAAATACAAAGATCCAACAACAAGCACATAGAAAATTCGTGAGGTTCGCTGGTTCGTTCAGTGGCTTAGTTGGCATAGTGTCTGGCACGGTTTGCTAGAAGACGTCGTCGGATCAAACTCGGCCTGATCGATGGATTTTTCTCTAAGTGTTCGATATTTGTATTAAAATTTAATTACTGTAATTTTAAAACATTGTATGTACGCTCGACTGGAATAAGAACTGTGGATGAAATGCATTTTACACCTTTCATTGTACCATTTGATACAATAAATATTTCTTCGATCTCTGATTTCTGTATTAAAGTCTGTACTCACTCCGGGGCACAACCCAGAACTCTCAGACCAGAACTAGTTTATAAAAATTCATTTCCCATATTTGTTCCATCGGGAATTGAACCCGGGACCTTCTCATCCAGTCTTTAAGTTGCTAGGACATCGAGATCGTCGAATTTAAAAAATGCTGCGTACAATATGTCTAATGCAGTGCTGACAAGCAGGTCATTTATTAAACAAAGTCGGAAAATTCCGTTCCAAATGATGTTTAAGGTTAGTTTTTTATCTCTCTCGTTTCTAAGTCTATACTCAGGTCTAAAATATTTCAAATAAAGCCTCGACATGTGTTAACATTGAGTGGCGGGTGTAATCACGAATGCCTCAGAAGGTTGTGCAGACCTTGACGTCGAGCGGTTTTCTCATCACCACACCGGGCCTTTACACAGAATATATTAGCAGGTGTTTGTTAGAGCATTCTTTTGTATTATCTACTTTTATCAATTCATTTAGATATTGCACATAATGTACGTGAGTCTCCAGCTGTGTTTTATAATAGCTTTTTATTAGTTTGCGGAAAACCAATTTACATAACAAGAATTTGAAGTCATGAGGGTACAGAACATGAGATAGCATTGTTTGCTGATGATACTTCCTTATTATTTAAAGTTAAAAGGCACCAATGTTCCTATGATGATGTGAACAATGCTATATCTGAAATAATAGACTGGCTTGCAGTTAATAACCTGCTCTTTAATGAGAAAAAAAAAAAACTAATTGTGTGATATTTACATTATCCAATGTTAGACAGATGCACACAAACATTATAGTTAGGAACGAAAAATTGAACATTATAGATACAGTTGTATTTCTAAGTTTAACTTTAGATGCTAAATTTCAATGGGGTCTACATATAAATAAGTAATGAAAACGGCTCAGATCTACAGTGTGCGCGATTAGAAAAATATGAAAACTTTCAGACGTCGAAACAGCTGGATTATTTCACTTCAGCTACTTTCACAGTTTAATGACATACGAATTCCCCTGAGAATAATGAGTAAGAAACTCTAAGAGTTGCTCTATGTAGATAAACATTTGTACACATTTATCATTTACAATATTTATTTCAAACATCATAAGATCGAGAAAACCTGCAAGAGCTAAACGGGTCATTAGTACGGATTGTTGTCATCCAAGTACGCAGAAGCAGTAAATAATTTTTAGTATAAAGTTTTTGTTTCACTATAGTTTGAAACCTCGAAATGGCAAATTTTGAATATCAACCGGAATCTTATTATAGAAGCGTATTTAATGCCGGTTGAACGAATTTATGACTTTGTGAAAACGACTGAAAAGAACAGCTATTTTATTTTGATTCCTCGTATTGATGTTGTCTAACTATTTTTCATTATCATTATTATTATTCATAACATAAATCACATTTTCATAAACGTACTGTGACGCCAGTGTACGAATGATAATTTCTTTAAACTTGTCTATCTAAGACACTCGGGGGCTTAAATTGTACTTTGCCCTAACCGCACATTTCTACAGGACAACGATTCTACTAACAGCGCCATTACCCCAAAGTAAAATTGGTATGCCATTAAACTGTAAAAGTAGCTGAGCCACTGCACATAGCTTAAACGAAGTAAGACTTGTGCTTACGAGTCGTCTGGTCTCCAAAATCAGATTACAAGGACTGCATATTTTTTTACCTTCATTAGGGTTTTTTCTTGATTAGAAAACGTCACCCCCATAATAACCGGCTCCTTAAACATCATATACGGTCTTCGCTTAATTCCCACATCAACTAATCTATATAACAATTTTGCTTCCTTTGACCTTGGGGAAGATAAGAAAATGTTACATACACCCAAATCTGCCAAATTGCAATCCAAACCATAAGAAACATCCCTTCTTTCGACTCTGTGTCGTACACACTCTGTCAAGATATGGTATACCATATCTTGACTGAGTGTGTACATCCTCCACTATGTCACATTCAGTGCAATTGGGGGATTGGACTTTTCTCATTAAGTATGAGAAGCTGTTTAGAGGCATGTGTCCGCTTAGGACCCGAAATTCCCGTCAAACCATGGAGTCCGAAAGAGGCAAGGCTGCAACGTTTTATACCAAATGCCTTTACTACGCGACCTCTCATCAAAATACTATTTCCAGGTGTGACTACACTGTTCTTTTGCCACTGTCAAATAATATACTATACTATAATATACATATATCTACATATATGTCTGTGGGTACCCAGGTCAAATTAACCGCCTCTGACGAGGCTTCCGTCGCTTGACGGTCCACTTCTTCGTTGCCGGCGACTGCATATTGCAAGGTGACCAAATAAAAATTGCATGGTTGTGTATGTGTGTGAGGAATTACGTATTTAGTACCAGTAGAGCTCTTGGAGAAAGAATAAGTCAGGGAAGTACTATCGCCTTACCTATTTCGGCCGCCAAGCAGTAATATGTGCATGCCTTCCGGTTTTTAAAGGTATGGGTACTGGTAAAATTACAGGCACATGGGACTTGTCAACTTTACGTTTCATAGTGTGACATTGCTCATCACATCATTAAGAAGCTTGTGGTAAATTTCAAATTAAATTGCACATATATATTGGGTGAATCCGGGAGGGCACTTTATTTCAATGTGTTACGGTCGTAAAAATCTACATGATGCTTAATCGTTGCAAAAATACTTTGATATGAAACTCCAAGTTATTATCTTGATGTGCAAAAAATACAATAAAATACAATTTTATTTTATGTAAGAAAACAACGAAAGCACGCATAAAACATCATCACCATTAGTGTCACTTTTAAGAACTCTGTACTATTCTTGTTATTTCTTAAAATAATAACAACTTTTAACCTTGTTTCTCAATTTTCTATTGATATCCTATTATCACGAAATGATCTTATGAAGAAATTGAAATTTTGTTATTAACCCATTCTTTTAAAAATATTTTGTTATCTTTGTGATCATTAAATCGTCAACACCATTTTAAGAAGATCAAAATACGATTTCTAACGATTCGAGTAAGGGGCGAGTAAGAAGGATAGCTCCCCCTCCCGCGCATTGTCATTTCTAGTCGTGAAGTAGTGAGCGTGTCGGCCGCACGCTTGTTTATTACAAATATAATTATAAAATAACAATTGAAAATCAAGTGTGGCACGAAATAAATCATCACCGTTTATATAAACAAGGTAAATATACTATTTTACTATCAATTTCGTAATGCGTTATTTGCTACGGGATGGTAAGCTGTGGTAATTGTAAAAGATTGTTTCGTTAAAAATTCTTAGATTCTAGAAAATTCGACCGAAATATGGTTGAACGTCATCACCATTAGCGTCATTCCCATCTATTTCCATGAAATGGTTATGACGTTTTGTGAATGGTGATGATGTTATTATAATTTATTGCATATTATAAATTGAGTAATTCGTAGAGTAATATCAATTTATTTTTTGATACATTTATTTTTAAAACGCAGATTGTACCTATCTGGGAGAATACCTAATAATAAGCTTTATCAGCATAGTAATAACTATAACTTTTGCACCTTGCGTACTTTTTGCTCAGCCCAAATTTTTTAAGGCTTTTGGGTTGCAGAAATTATTATGGAGTCAGAGTCCCAAAGTATATTTGTTGGAACATCGCCAACACAAATCTCACGGACGTGTGACGAAGAAATAAAACAGCCAAAAGAGAGAGACATGTTTGTATTTAAAACAGGTTGGCTAACGCCTCCAGAACCAGAACCACCTTCAAGCGATTCTGAGGAATACCCTGAAGTTGTTGAAAAAAATGACAGTCCTGAGGAATATTTTGACTGTGTCAGATTAAGTAAAATTGCTTTAGCATTCAGGCAGCATCTAAACCATATACCTAAATCTAAACTTCAGGCTTGCTTAGATGAAGTTCAAGCAATTATGCAAAAGTATATGGATGACGATGTTTGCATTGAGCCCAGCCAAGAAGATTGTGGTCAAAATATTGAAAAATAAATGTCTATATTATTTAATTAAACATATATGATAATTAAAGGCTGATTAGCTATTCTTCCAGGTATTAAGAAATTTTTATTATCTCTGGAAATGTATCTACGGTAAAATAACGGTTTGTAATTATTTGTATATTATTTTTTAGATCCAAAATGAGCAAGAAGCGTAAAACAAAAGAAATACGACTAGAAAATGCAAAAATTGCTAGACGACAAGCGTATGCTGAAAATAAGGCTGACCCGGAGCTGTATGAAATAATAAAAGAAAAAGAAAAGGAAAGATATAAGAAAAGGAAAGAAAAAAAACAAATCTTAAGCATTACTGAAAAATCTGTCAGAGACCAAAGAATCCAAAGAAAGAAATGGCGAGAAGCAGCTAAAAAATATCGACAAAGAAAGAAAGAGCTAAGTAAGGTGCCTACAATAACAGAAATTACTTATGTGACATCCCAAGAACCACTCATTAATGAAAATGAATCATTTGAAATTACTCAAAATAAACTAAATGAAGATCCTTTGGTTGAAACTAAATGCAACTGTACTGTAAAAATAAAAAGATTGAGAATGACTGAACTAAGAAAGAGAATCAAGATGGCAAAGATAATTAAAGCACAAAAAGAAGAGATAGAGCGTTTGAAAAAGAAAATTGGTCAACATGATCAAAGAAACAGAGAAATTACTAAGTCCAAGATGACAAAAATTTCGAAATGGAAAACACTAACAGTTGGAAAAGAAAATGTTGTAAAAACTGACAAAATGCTACCAAAATTAATCGAGAAGTTTTACATTGATGACTCTAACAGTGTAGTTGCAGCTGGAAAAAAACAATACAAAACAAAAAATAAAGTTCAAAAACAAAAACGGTATATAACGAGTTCATTGAAGATCCTTCATCAAAAATTTATTGATCAAACTAATATGAAAGTAAGTTACTCAACATTTTGCCATTATCGTCCGTTTTGGGTCTTAATAACACTCAAAGAGACACATGTATGTGTACAATTCATGCAAATATTGATCTTATCGTACAAGCCTTGCACAAAGAAGATATAGTTAATGAAAAAAATGCAACAGAGCTGCTCACTTCACAATGTTGTTCTATTTACAACGAGAACTGTCTAATGAGAAATTGCGATGATTGCAAGAATAAAGTAATACGATACAACGAATTCACTAATGAAGAAACCATTAAATATTTTCAGTGGATTCGTTCTAAAGAAAAAATTACTACCAAAAAGGGTCCTAAAACAACGACAATAACCAAAAAGGAAGAATTCATTACAACTCGATTGGAATTAATCAACTTATTGGAAAAAAATCTAAATTCGTTTATGAAACATTGCTACAAAATACACATACAGTATTGTACCATGAAAGAACTAAGAGAGCGCTTATCAGTTAACGAAGCCATACTCCATGTAGACTTTTCGGAAAATTATGCTTTAAAGTGCGCACAAGAAGTTCAGTCGATGCATTTTGGGGGTAGTCGCAAGGAAATTTGTCTTCATGCGGCTGTTTATTATACCTTTGATTTTCAAATGAGTACGACTGAAGCATTTTCTGTGTGTACCGTCAGTGAATGCTTAAGACATGACGCACCTGCAATTTGGGCTCACCTTCTTCCACTAATTTCTCAAACACTCAATCAAAATCCGTTTGTTGATACTTTACATTTGCAATCCGACTCGCCATCTTCCCAATACAGAAACAAATACATATTTTACTTAATAACAAAAATACACGTGGACTTTCCTCAGATCTCTAAAATAACTTGGAATTACATGGAGTCAGGACATGGAAAGGGTGCACCCGACGGTATAGGTGCCGTCCTTAAGAGGACTGCGGATGCCCACGTGAGGTATGGATCAGACGTCAACAACTTTTATAAATTTGTCACATTGTTGCAAAAAAATGTTGAAAATGTGGTCGTTATTCCGATTACCGAGAAAGAGATTAAAGACAAAGAAAAGATGATTCCTAACAACTTGACAACTTTCAAAGGCACTCTTGGAGTGCACCAGGTTCTGTGGCAAAAAGATATTGATACTTTGACTTTTCGAAATGCAAGTTGCTTCAGTTGTGATGTCAACATTGTATGTACACATGGTAGGCATTTAGGATTTAAAAAAATTCTTCATTTTAACAATAAATCACTTGAGATTGAGGAAGATAGCGTTGTTCTCTTGGGGTCAACTAAAAATAAAGACGGCATGATTTTGAAAAACATACTTAACCAGAAAATTGTTGAGACCCGAGGATCTGCATCATCGATCAAAATTTTATCGCATAAAAAATTGTTATCCATGAAAATGAAAAACAGCAGCAAAAATAAAAAGCGAGAACGAATAAAGAAGATTCAACTATAAGTAAGATAAATAGACAAATTGATAGTATATAATATTGTATTCGTAAGAAATTCTAATTTTCTAATTTATGGATAATATGATTAGAAACATAATAATTAAGTTAAAGTAAATTTAAAAAAATAAAAACTTAAAAATCAAAAGGTATTTTATTCTTGGTAACATTCATCTTGATTTCGTTCATTACCATTTAACTTATATAATTACCATTCACAAAAAGTCATTACCATTACAATGTCGTCATTACCATTAACACTACAAAATTTTAAAAGCCTTTATCTTTTGAAATTCTTATTAAAATTTAAGGCACCACGAGGTGTTTTACATTTTAAGTCTGCATGAATACGTTTTTATTTCAAAGCACGGCTAGCAAGTGATAGAAACAAAAATGCGCAAATTTGGACATTCGGAATGAATTTCTCGGATTCACCCTATTCCGAAAATCTCAAAGGTGCGAGCGTGACCTTGTACACTCGTTCTTCGACCGAATTGTCAAATAAGTGATACTCGACCAATTAAAACACTCGCTATGCGAATAAAGCTTCATACATGACATTGTTTTTTAATTTGGCAGAGTATTATTCATTTCACAGTAACTCACAGTGACCTGAACGTTTATTATCAAACCATTACGGTTACACACAAATACGGTACACACACAAATACGGTTGGACGACAGGACGTCCATTCATGACGAGGCCCGCACCAATTTTCCTAGCATTGTAAGTAATTCACAGTAATTGTAAGTCGCAGTAATTTTTTCGGACGGATATCAGATAGAGTATGGGAGTTGACCTCCAGGATTGAAACCGATAGCCTTTGCTTGACAGGCGGTAAAAAGTTATTGACTATATAATATATACCTTCCTCGTAAAAATTTGTCATTCTACAGATGTAGTTTTGTTACGCCAGGAGTACGAATTAGTTTATGTACATGAATAGAAGTGGGTTTCGCGACGACGAATTTCACAACTTATAGGAAGTGAAAATATAGTTATTAGTTACGCTAAACGATGAAATAATTTGTACGTGTTGCGTCATGTAAATTATCCATTTCCTATAATTATACAATAGAATTTAGATAATATCTATAACGAAATTGTGTCTATGCCGTATTTACCGAGTTAAATGAATTAGAAGATTATAAAGCGGTTTCACACTTGTGGCAAAGAGACAAAAATAATGTAATTATTTATTTTTTTCAAGGTCCAACGGTGTAAGTAAACTGACAAAAATAATTTAAAGACTAGGTTAGTGGTAATAATAATAAATAGTACAAAAAGTGTACTTCTGAGTACAACCTAGTACACTACAGGGCTACTGGGTTGTAGTAAACTACAACCCAGTAGCCCTAATATATACTTTTTTTTCTTATTACTTTATTTATCGTTTGTAGCTTTATGTATTTATTTAAATCAGGCAACTGTGACCCATATAACACATGCCTCAAAGACTAGAAAAATATATAGTTATATATAAACCACACATACACTCCACTCACTTATTACATATCTACTCACACAATCACGATGCGACCTCCTTCCATCATCATTCCGCCTTTTTATTACCTTTTCTCTTGTTCCTGGCCACTTGTTTTCAAATTTTGAATCGTTCTTTAATTCCATTGCCCATCATTCTCACTTTGTCTTTTCCACCGTCTTTCTCTGCTTAACCGCTGAAGCGAGCAGTGCTCGTTTAATTTTGATACTTTTACCAGTTCCAACCTCAATCACGTCCAATTTTAATTGGTATTAAATACTAGGTTAGATTGGTATCTGACCTAGTAATATTGTATAACTCGACCCTTTCGGGGTAAATCTGTCGTTTTTAGTACATAAGTGTTTTGTAGCGTTGTTCCTGTTTTTTATATCCTTTTCTTGTTGCAGCCTTTCTCTTTTCTTTCGACTTTACGTAAGAAATGAATTTTGTGGATTATTGTCTTTTATTTCCGTGATCCTGGTCACGGCACATTAGCGGTTTACTACCTCTTCACATCTAAGTAAAACACCCTTTCATCACATTATGATAAAATCACACAACTCCTTGCTTACACATGTACATCTTTCACCTTTTTTCTTTCTTTCCCATTACCTTGTCCACTTTTTATAGCTTATATAATAAATTATTCACCTTAATAGTTCATGATATAACTACATACCTTACATTCTAACTCCGTGTTGATTCTCTATTCTGTATTACTTCTTTTACCGGCTCACGTTAGGACCTAGCAGAATCATCAACGTCCTCATTCGACTGAACTGCGGCATAATTCTGAGTCAGGCCCTTTTTGCTGACACAGTAGACTCAACTCTACACCTCACTCAATATAACACTCCAGACCATACCCGCAAACCTGGACTAGCGTTTTTCCTTATGATTACCATTGTATCTATATTATAAGCTTGCTTGTAATGTACTGTGGCACAGCAAGTAAACGAGTTATCTATCTAATAAGTACAATAAATAAATACCGACTAATTTCATTCGTAGAATCTTTAAACCTCTCTCCTGAAAAATTGTCATTTTGCAGATGTAATCTTATTACACCAAGAGTGCGAAGTCATATCGTGTTAAAAACAAAACAACAACAACAAATCTTATAATCTCTATTTTAGTAGCAGTATAGCTCCTTGTGAAAGAGTTCGTCCAGGGAAGTACTACCTTATCTACTTCTGCCGCCAAGCAGTGTTGTGAGCGTTACTGTGTTATAGTTTTGAAAGGTAAGTGTGCTGGCAAAACCGTCGTGGTAACAGCATCGAGTATATAACCAGAAATAGAGACGAAATGTCATTTAATTTGTTTGAAAACTATTCTGCCAAATCATTACTGTGACAACTGCGCTCCGATTGGCCAGCCCAAATTCGAAACAATTGACGGGTGTCGTCAATTGTTACACTTTAAACTTTTAACTCGAGATTTGCTATTATGGACGAAAATTGCCAATTTACATATTTAATTACCAGTGAAATGTGATTCCGTTTGTTTTGTTATGGAGCCGACCGAATGGAACAGTCCCCATTGTTAGAGATATTATCTTTATTACAATAAATACATAATATTTTTGGAATATACGGAGACGTATACACAAGTCAGTTGTTAGCGCTGTACTGTTTCAGTTTTCTAATTTGTGATTGCAACGCAAACGAGAGTTGATATTTAAAAGTGATATAAGGCCCATTTACCTGATGAGTTGCCAGGGATGGATGGTCCTTATTTCGTCTCCATTTCTGGTTATATACTCGATTAATTACAGGCACATGGGACTTATCAACTTATGTTTAAAGATGACGGGTGCAGTGACTTAGTGCAGTACTCCTCAGGTCTTTGTGATTTAAAGCACAGAGTGGCAATGGAACTGTTATGGACAGACGTGTAACGTACCACCAGGCGCGTGCTTGTTCGTCTCATTATTTGGTATTAAAAGAAGATTTGTTATTAAATCTTGACCGTTTAAATTTAAGGTCACAGTGTAGATGTGTCTGATCTTAATATGATTTGAAAATCGCTACAATTTAATTAGCGAAGTTAATATTAATATTAATGATCGAATCAATGAAGTGGAAATACAACAAAATAACAACTTCAAGAGCGTGGGAAATGAATATTAAACATCAATATTCATGCATACTTAAAGGAAGGTACCTAGTTATTACTTATTTAGTTCAAGATATATGCAATAATAAATATCACTATAGTTGTAATAAGGTAATATCTGCAAAATAACAACTTTTCAGGAGATAGGTTTAAAATTTCTACGAAGGAAATTAGGCGATAACTTTTTGTTCTTAAATAGGAGAGTTATAAAATTTCACACTATATACAATTTGTTTCATGTATTTCGTATTATTTTAATGACTTTTGTGTGATAAAAGCACTTGTCAACAGCCTCCGTGGCCGAATAGTTATAATGCTGGACTGCCACGCAGAGGTTTGATTCCCAGGCCGCGAGAAATGTTTGTATGGTATACGGTTATTTCTCGTGAGTTTTGAAGTTGTTTTGATGATTACTATATTATTCCTTATTTTAATTTTTGATCATTAATTATTTTATAGATCTTTTTCAATTTTTTTCTATTGTTTTATCTAAAACATGAATGTGTTTTATTTTTAAAACAATTTATTAATAAGTTTACAGGTGTTACAGGTTCAAATTTTAATAAACAATTTTTACCAATTGCTTAAGTTCAGGTATGACCCACCGCATTTACTAATTCTAGTAAACAAGACTACACAGGATCCAGTGCAAGAGATACACGGATCTAATATTGAATATTAATAAAATAAGTGCTATATAAAATAATTTTGCAGCTATAGACATCTAGCGGCACATCAAAGATACTGCCGAGGCTAACAGAAGGTTGTTCCGTGAGAACTATTTCAAATCATTATCACAATCTCTTTTTCAAGTCGTTAAAGCATCTGTTTATACGTACTTGCGAAGCTAGGATAGGGTACGATCAGCACTGAGGAACATTTTAGAGTCTAGTGGGTCCATGATCCTTACAGGGATGGTAGAATACACACATGACTGTGTGTGTATCATACCATATTTTATTAAGCGCTGATACTATCTCAACTCGAATTAAAACTTTTCTCACACTAATACGGTTCATTGTGCTTTGGTCCAGCGGCAGGGACACTGGCTTTATTTCGGAACTTATTTTTTTACAAACGAAATTAAATACGTTTGAAAAATGTATATAGTAGACTGACTATACGTGTTCTATTTGGTTCAGTTGATAAAAAAAATCATTGGTTTACCTATGTAAAAAATAATAAAATTAAAAAAAATGTATATAAAATTGCATTCATTATTTTTTGTAGCGGTGGCCGTTGAAATTTTTTTATCTTGCCTAAGTGGGCGGTGAGCCAAAAGGTTGACCCTATGATTTAGATCATAGTTCTTCACATGTTTTAAAAGGGATGTACCATCTTCGACATGTAGGTTTCATCGCTATGTTCCATGCTTTTACAGGAATTCGAACTGTTGACCTCTGAACTGATAAGCACCCGTTCTTCCACTAGGCTAGCAGCGCTCAGAATAACAGCCATGACATACAAATGAAACCAAGTGTCACCATAATGATATCTTTTACCGTTTAGACTCTGAATCCTAAAAAGTACTCTAGGGCGACGGCGTAAGTTTCTCTATCGCGGACTCACGGTCTAAAACCCATCGATTCGCCTGAGCGTATCCAAGCGGTACAGGAGGCACTAAAACTGTAATCTAATAAAAGGACGCAATGCTCATCATTAACCGCATTTATTCCATAATCGATTTCTCTAGCATCCTTGTGAGATAGTGTGGTTTTTTGATATATAACCTTACATGCTAAGTCTCTATTTACAAAACGTCAAAGGGAGCATTTACTCGACACGAATTTCATTGCGCTTACCCAGCGCGACCACCACGCGGTCGCCGTGCGATCGCCGAGCGGAGTCCGCTTTGCCGCCGCGCAGCGACCGCGTGCGTCAAACTGTCATGGCAAAATACGCCCTATTCACTAAGCTTTTACGTTTTAACTTAAACGTCTCGGGCACCCGGGCGAGTCTGGCTTGAATTTGGTCTTCGCGGCGCCCCGCGCGGCTACCACGCGTTTGTATTATTCAGAGGAATTTAAATGTCGTTGCCCAGTAAATAGAATTCAGATTGGCCATTAATGCACTTGAAGGCGTGGTAACTGAGCGGTCGCCGCGCGGCCGTCGTGCGACAACTTTCTTCTCGTGTAACTGGGCGCTTAAAGTTTCTTATTAATTTTTCATGAACCACTCACACCAATGTGAAGATTTGTTTAATCAAAGTGTCGTAACGATAAGTAACTAAAAAGCCTACTTGTGCTATGGAAATCGGAAACAACGCCGGTACCACAAATACATATAATACATACATAAAGTTAATTTCTACATTGACCCGGCCGGGGATCGAACCCAAGACCTCAGAGGTGGCGACACCATGAAAAATTTTTTTCAATCAAGCTACTCGACCGCGGAGTTTGTCAAATACGTGATCGTGGCATGGCTTTAACGGTAATATATGTATATGTCTGGATTGTATTCAATTTGATTGCTAAAATAAATAGTCTATTGAAAGATAAAACCACATAACTGACATTTTAAACAAAAAGTCTTTAATTTACATAGCTATGGTAAGAAAATTACTATCTTTCTGCAACTGAAACTCAATAACAAAAACGCTATAAACTCAATCAGAGTTTTATCCACAGAAAGATGGTGATTTTCTTACAATAGATACATAATTTGAAGATTTTTTGTGGAAAATGTCACGTATGTGGTTTTATAGCAATTAGGGCTCATTAATACGACACTTTTGGACAGATATTTTCATCTCATATCGGATGAAACTCCGTAATACAAATAAAACATGATAAAGTGGATTGTAAATAACAATTGTTCCTTTCTTCTGGAGCAGTGAAGTAAGGCACACTATGGTAAGAGATATTTTAGTGGCAATAGAGTTCATTCAGGGAAATACTGCCACCTTGACTATTTCTGCCGCCGAACAAAAATGTAATCATTACTGCGTTTGGTGAAATTACAGGCACATACGACTTGTCAACTCTATGTATCTGGGTGACAGGTGCAATGGCAGTACCCTTCAGGCCCTTGTGATTTAAAGTCTTGAGTGATACTGAAACTGTTATGGATAGAAGTGTCGCTTACTACCAGATCCACGACTTGTTCTTCGCGTCATTTGATATCATAAGCAAAAATGAAAGGAAAAGCATAACAGAACTTAAATAGAATAAGAGAGAAAAAGTAGGAAAAGCAAGCAGTGATACTCCTTTGGAAGATATTCGGTAGAGACTCTTCCCTGTGCTAATTTGTACGTTACCCGCATTAGACTTAGATCAACGTTTCAGACAGCAACTTAAGCTTTAAGGCTCGCCCCCCGCAGAGAGACTTTAATGTCTTATAAAGTTTACTCAACTTGGATGTATTCATAAAGCACTTAACAATACTGCAATTCCACATTTACTAGTAAGCTGAACAACAAAGGATCTCCATGAACTAAATTACGTCCAATATGTAGCGACCACACATAACCTTGCAACGCATAGATTTTACAACGCGGCAATCGTTTTATGTTTATGCCTTACAGAGTATTGCGGCATGTGGAAAACTTCTATTAAGGATAGAGTATAAGATTCCTTCCAAAAGAGAAGTGACAAATTTGATACATTTCCAAGACGTTTTTTTTATCGAGTTTTTAGTTTTGTTCACGAGTCAGTCACCTACTCATAACAGTTGCAGTGCCACTCAAAGCTTTAAATCGCAAAGATTGGAAGAGCACTGCCACTGCACCCGTTTCCCTGAAACGTACAATTTACAAATCCCATGTGCTTGTAGCCACGCCAGCACCCGTAGGGCGCGTTCCCATTGTGTCGGAACGTTTTATTTATCATTAGACGACTGTCGCGTCTAGCCTTTCCCATATCACGATTTTCTGTCGCGACTTTGTCGTGGATGTTTATGTTATTGTTAAACGACTGTCGTGTCTAGCTGTTCTCACTAGATTGTGACGACATGTTATTGGTTCACGGCAACCGCCTTGTCGTTTGCATGACAGAATCGTTTTAACCTGAGTCGTTTTATTTACCGTCTGACGACTGTTGTTCGAGTTCTTCCTATAGTTACGACATTCTGTCGTTGTAATGTCAAAAAAATCGTGAACGACAGTTAATCGTGTTGTTCTATGTGTGAACAACTTCATTTAAATTTACAAGCCACGATGCTTTAAACTGCACGACTACCTTTCGTCACCACATAGTGGGAATGCACCCTTACCCTTTAAACACGTTAAGCACACACCTATTGGACAAACTCTTTCATAAGGTGCCCTACTTGTACATTATCGGGGTTATTCATTAAATGATTATCTCTGTTTATACGTTCCTTATGTATGTATGGTACATATCGGAACAGTTACAAGCTCATGGCCACGGCTCGACTTCAAGTACAAAAACGTCATCGGAGACCTGAAATTTCTGCTAAAAGATCTTAGTAGTTCTTTTCCTTATTATATTCTTTCTATTGATATATATTTATGTATCGAAACAATAGTCTATGGATCTAGAAGGTAGTGGATGTACAATAATGTACAAATAACGACTTCACGTTTTGTATTGGTCATTATTTGGTGATACACATTACTGTCTGGTGGCAGAAATAGGTAAGGTAGCAGTACTTCCCTAGACGAACTCTTTCACAAGGAGCTCTACTGCTACTAAATAATCATCCAGATATGTCTAATATTAAAGCAAACAACTTTATTCTGAACTAAAGTTACAAGTTATTAGTTTAACTTAAGCTAAACCATATCACTAAAGAACATTTCAATTTGCGCTACTCATTACGATTTCCAAAAAAATATGTTTTCTTACTAAATTATAGGGAAATTAGAAATAAAATAAAACATATTAATGAGTAGTACCACAGTCCTATCAAATTTCAACTGTTTTTTCTTCTACAATAAGCTTATTTAGTTTGTATACGATATCTTGTACTGAACGCTCTGTAAAGTATTTTGAAACTAATCTATTAGAACGTATGTTTAAAAAAAACCTTTAAAAAATAACAGTTGAAAATCAAAACTCGTCTCAATTAATATTAACACGATAATAAAAAACGAAACTATTAACGTATTAAATTGCGTATATAAAATAATAAAAATTTACTACCTCTTTTAACTAAGGAAGAGTCGAAGGTTACTCCTTTCAAAACCTAGATCAAGACATATAACTAGATATGTAACAAGGTACTACTTAAATGTGGATTTACGACTAAAATCTTACAGCAACAAATTAATCTGCTTTACAAGAAAATTACTGACAGAAAAAAAATTAACCAGTTAATAACCCACTATAAAGTTTTTTTCATATCAAGTGACGGGACGAACAAGTCGTGCACCTGATAGTAGCTATACGCCTCTCCATAACAGTTTCAGTGCCACACAGAGTTTTAAATCGCAAAGATCTGGAGGGCACTGCCACTGCATCGGTCACCCTGAGGCTTAAGTTGAAAAGTCTCATGTGCCTGTAATTTCACCAGCACCCTTACCCTTCAAAACTGGAATACAGTAATGCTGACGTTACTGCCTGACGGCAGAAATAGGTAAGGTGGCAGTACTTCCCTGGACGAACTCTTTCACAAGGACCTCTACTACTACTACTTTATGTTTCCTCTAATGGTTAAACTTTGAGAACACAGTAAAAATAACAAACAAATGCACATTATGTTAAAAACTAACAGATAAAATATTATTAGCTTACCAGTATAAAATAATATTAAAAAATAAAATCAGCTTTATTTGATATACAAAACACACAACTTTAAAATTAAACTTAATTAAAACGACAATTGAATTTTAAAACAGAACGTAAATATTTTAAAACAGTCGTTAAAACCTAAAAAGGGTCCCCTGAAAAATCTTCAAAATGTCGCTTACGCCTTCTACAAACATTGACGTGTCTTAAAATCGTAACGTAAGTTACGAAAAACGGTGCCTTGGTGTACTAGGCAAGTGCAAAATTATAACTTTTAATGAGGGATGCTTACATATTCTACAAATTAAATTAGTCAATATCTTTTTATGCTTAAGGTGAGGTTTTAGGAGACGAAGTTGTGGGGGGCCGTCACTCGCGCCCCGCAACCCGCGCGCTGTAAATTAATATGAATAAAATAAGAACACGCGGAAAATATTTGACACAAATCCGACATTGACAAGTGCTCGATGGCAACTGACGGGCGGCGCTAAACATTTTTTTTATAACATCACGTAACGGAACGAACAAGTGATGCGTTTACAGTTACAGTGCCACTCAGAGCTTTAAATTGCATTAAATTGACTCTCACTACCACTGCGCCCGTTCGGGTGAACCATAACCTGAGACATAAGTTGAGAAGTCCCATGTGCCTGTAATTCCGGGCAATTTTCAAATTTTGGGATAAATGTGATTTTAATAACTACAGGGGGCCTACCATAGTAGATCTCATAAGCTCTTAGATCCTATTTAACCCTGTTGGTTGGATTGCCTGTCAAATTCGTACTATGACCTCACAAAAACAATTCACTGTCCATGCAGTTTACGGTCCCCATTCGAAATCCGTTCACCTTTTCTTTCATAGCAAAATCGTATCATGACGTGCCATTTTTCAAGCAAATGTAGGTCTCATCTGTAAAAATAAGCAATTCAAAAAAAGTTTCTCCGTGATTAACGTTTTTTTAGATTTTGTTACATTTTTAAGAAATTTCGTTTAAGTTTTATTATATTTCAACTTTCATAATTATTTGTTATCTACATAGGCTATACAGCCAATAAATAAATATTGTTAACTATTGAGCGTTTTTTGAAAATTTTAGTTCGAGTTCCCATTCTTTAAAGTATTGTTGATAAATTATTGGCATATTAATGCCAATAATTTATCTATTATATATAAATAGTTATTGTAATTTTTAAATAGAATTTTAATCATTTTAATAATTGTATTGACCAAAAACCTAAAATAACTATTAAGTAGTGCCAAATTTGACTTTAATGCAATCAATGAAAATGTACGAATACAAGATACGTTCCAATTATGTTATCTAATTACAAACTCACCTTATTAATTTCAATGATAATGCCTAGACATGTAATTTTGTTGCACAATAAATTGTAAAATACGATTGAAAAGTTGCCGATATTACGAAACAACGTAGTAAATATAATTAATAATAAATTTAATTAAAAATATAATTATTCTCATTTTGAACATAATCGCTTAATAATGCTTGAACGCACCCAGGACAGGACATTTGTCTATTTCTTTCATATGATTTAGTATGTAGTTCCATCTCGCTTTTGTTAGATGTCAGCTAGCCAGTTAACGTTTAAAAAGTAAAACTCATCATCCTGTCATGCCATTCCCGTTCAACTTTGTGTAGGTCATGATACGAATTTAAGCAATTCAGTTTTATAACGTCAAGTGAATTGCATGGAACTTGGCTGGCTGCTTATAAGCTCAAAGTAGGCCTTCAGGGCTTCATTTGAAAAGCAAAATTTAGCAGGTTCTCTGTAGTACTTAAGGACAAATTTTTAGTAGCAGTAGAGCTCCTTGTGAAAGAGTTCCTCTAAGGAAGTACTGCCACCTTACCTATTTCTGCCGCCAAACAGTAATGTCAGCATTACTGTGTTTCGGTTTTGAAGGGTAAGAGTGCTGGTGAAATTACAGGCACATGGGACTTGTCAACGTATGTCTCAGGGTGACGGGCGCAGTGGCATTCCCATTCAGATCTTTGCGATTTAAAGCTCTGTGTGGCACTGCAACTGTTATGGACAGGCGTGTAGCTTACCATCAGGTGCACGACTTGTTCGTCCCGTCACTAGATATTATAAAAAAAACAAATATCTCCATATCAAAATAAAGAGAAAAATAATTTTTATTTTGAAATAACTCTTTTTAGATTTTTATTTGATCTGTTTTCGAAATTTTATACGATTAGATGAAGCACATCCTATCGTGTAACGAATTAGCACATTTTTTAGACAATATTCTTAGATGTACCATTATTTAATAGTAAATACACAAACCATTTGATGTAGCAAAACAGTTTTTCCCACTTTTCCTCCGGTGAATCGCCTTATATAGGAGTACTGAAATTTCACATACATAATGTATTTGTTTAATGTGGTATTTTAATGACTTCCATGTGTTAAATCACTTTTAATGTATGATCACAAGTGGCTTTATTGTACGACGAATCAACAACTTAAGAGCGATGCTAATCTCCTAAAGATCGTAACTCTGAAAGGTCAAATTTCTGTTTTATATGTCTAGATGGCGTTGACCAATACCCTGGAAGTAGTTTGTATTATGTAAACGGCCGTGGTAATCAATTAATTCTTCTTTAATATAAAACATAAATAGTCACTTTCTTCCATGTTTATGCAAATACTGATCATGAGCTAAAATAATTTTGTAAACTTTGACAAATATGCGTTTCAATAGGTCGCATTGTATTTTACAAACTAATTTATAAATTAACGCTCACCTAATATGAGTAGATGGAGCTAATCCTAAACAAAACAAAAGAATAGCCGGCAGTATATGCTTTAGAGATTCCGCAACACATGCATCTGTTTGCGAAAGACTCTGAGCTGCGCACGTCCATTACGAGTGTGCTCTGTTCGTGTGATTTTGCGCGCCGCTCTCGCGCCACATATATGTATTATCATGTATTTAACTGCAAGCATGCAGCATGTTTGCAGCACGCGTGCAGCGCACGTGCAACACGTTCGCGGCGCATTCGCCAAACCTGTACATACCCTAAAAATCATGAACAGCCTCCGTGGCCGAGCGGTTACCATGCCGGACTGCCACGCAGAGGTCCCAAGTTCAATTCCCGGGCTGGGAGAAATATTTGTATGGCCCACATTTATTTATCTCGTGAGTTTGGGTGAAATTTGTGGTTGTCCATGTGTGTATCCATAGCACCCGTGACACAGGGTTTCCCTAGTGCGGGGAAATGATGAGTGTGTGCGTTAATGTAGTTGATTTGTTTGTTATCACTAGAAATTCAAGTAGCTTTGATAAATCGCAGGTTGTCAACGTACAATAAATTACTTAGCTATTTAGCACTAGTAGCGACATCTGGTGTGCAAATAGGTACTAAATATCTGACTACGCCGTCTGGTATCGCTATCAATAATCCTTTTGAGTTATTGTTCTATCACTATACAAAGGGTACGAAATACTATTTTTGAAGATATGAGAAAAAATTATCACCACAAGTTTTTCGTAATATTAATAGTAATGCATTGTTATACTTGTTTGTATCATAATCCATTACAATGTGGCGTAAATGGTTGCTCCTTTATAAAACCATACCCAGCTTATATTAAGTGCCTACGCTAAGTAATTTGTGTCAGAGGAACAATACACTTGATTGACAGATAGCATTAGCTGAATATGCATGATGATCCTCGTTATGAGAGCCCGATTAATTGCGACCTAGCGTAGATTATGTCAGCCCGCGACTTGTCATTTTCACACCTAATCGAGTTTGTAGGGCTGCCGGAGCAGACACCATCTCGATATTATAGCAAACACATAAATAATTTCTTGTAACTTAATTTCATACCCCCAATAATGAAGTGGTTTAATTTAAAGAAAAAACAAAAAGGACAACTGACAAAATAAATAAATAATAAAGTACGAATAAAACTAAATAATACACACAAAGTGAGAATATAACATAATAACGTTTATATTTTATTAATTAAGTCTAATACTTAAGTATTTAGACTTAATTAATTATTTTTTTTAATTAAACTAAAATTTGTTAACATCGTTGGCTTACTACAGACATACTTAACCTTTATTGAAAAGCAATCGTAACAAAACACATTTTTTTTTCAAGTTTTGTGACAAAGTAGATTTTAAAATTGTAACAGTTTAAGAAACAATAAAATCCAACTTGAATAAATAAAAAATAAAACTATTTTCAACAAGAGTTTACAAAATTTACCAGAACGCAAAATTAACCTCGACTCACTCGTCAAACCTTAGTATTAGTAGGAAATTAAAACAAATGAAAAAATAAAGACAGTACGTACTCGTCTTTTATTTTCAAATTATACCCAAGATAAAAAAGTAAAATAACCGACCACAATTTTTTTTTAAAAATGACTGCAATACTTTGGGGTTTTTACTAGTTTTCCGCTAAATGTCTAGTCTTCTTTGGTACCAGCCAAATGGCATATATGTATAATGCCGCTACGTTTTTTTAAAATAAATTTTGTCGGTTTTAAAAATTACCATTTGATTTAGGCACTTTATTATTGGCGGTGCATCAACGACACGTATCAAATTTGCAATTCATCTTGCAGATATTAAATCAGTCCGCGAAAATAATCGTCATTGAAAAACTTGGAGGTAGTGGTTTAACATCGCTCCACTTCAGTGTTTCCAGCCACTCTGCCGCCGTTAGTTGAAAGGGCGCATGTCACATTTTTTCATAAAATTTGTTATACTGCCGTGGTTCGTAAGAAAAGGTCGACATGTCACTATTTTTATTTTTTTCTAGCAGTTGAAAGTAGATATTTTTTTAATTTCATTTCCTTAAACATTATTTTCTCGGTTAGGAGTTTTTTTAACTTTCTCCTAACTAACGGCGGCAGTAGATATAATTTAACTGATCTTAACAATCACTAATCTTCAGTAGAAGATACCACCCAAAAAGAAGAAAAAGAAGGATTTCCCGCAGACCATTTAAAAAAAGAAGTAGGAAAAAAGAGTGAAAGATCTTCCGTCATTAAAAAAACAGAACTTGACGCATTTCTAGACTCGCTTAAAGAAAATGGTAGAGCTCCTTATGAAAGATTTCGTTCAGGGAAATACTGCCACCTTACCTATTTCTGCCGCCAAGTAGTAATGTCAGCATTACTGTGTTCCGATTTTGAAGAGTAAGGGTGCTGGTGAAATTACAGGCACATGAGACTTGTCAACTTATGTCTCAGGGTGACGGGCGCAGTGGCAGTGCACTGGAGCCGTTATGGACAAGCGTGTAGCTTACCTTCAGGTGCATGACTTGTTCCTGCCGTCACTTGATATTATAAAAAAAAGATAAAGATATCAAATACAGTATAGTGACTAGTGATGACGACATCATCGTAAAATCCCATTTAGGGTTGTCTCGATGTCAAGATTATCTCATCATTTGTGATTATTTTCAAATAAGGTGAATTCAGAAGCAATAAATTCAAATATGTCGTCCCTATTTCAAATTAATACGACCTTTCTAGTTCCCACTTAATTTTCACTATCTGGTATTATATGATAGAAGCTAAACGAACAACCCTGCAAACGTTTAGGCCTGTAGGAGGCGAGGATAATACTAATAGTGTCGTATTAACTGCATTGTCGGATTTATAGGTTAATCAATCTCGACGGCAGCTTAGATTTATTATGTGTAGGTGATTATTATTCATTGATTTTTTGTTGTAATTAATAATGGGAGTATAATTATAATATACTTGTGTTAGGGTTCTTTATTGGACAGCAGCAGTATTACGGTATAAAGCGTTGGAAGGACCAGTGCAATAAGGCACACGAGTCTTAAGATCTCAATCATCAACAAAAACCAACTAATTCCAAAAAGTGTTGTTTTGGAAAACTTTTTTTTTAGTGACATGTGGCTAAAGTTATATTATACTGTATATGCTATTTCACTGGTATCAAAGATGGAACAATTTACGATTCTATGTAACACAATTTTTATTTCTGGGTTATCATTGTCATTTTCTAATTGGTTCTGGTGGTTGCTTTTGTGGTTATGACAGCGATAAGTTGAAATTTGCGTACCATTAAGGCAACGTACAAATTTTCAGGTTCCTCTTTATTTAAAGACAAAAAGGGAAAATTATATTTCAAACAATAGCACAGTATAGACGTGAATTTATTTCTAAGTGTCGTATTCCAGAACTCTACTCAATGTTCAAGTCAGGACTTGAGCAGACTTGAGTATGATTTCAAGCACTGGAAATACGACCCTAATGGCAAGGAGTTGAGTATGATTTTCAGTGCTCACTGCAATACTCAAGTCCTGACTTGAGTATTGATTAGAGTTCTGGAATACGACCTTAAGTCACCTGTCACGACAATCATGATTCGGATAGGTTACCCAAAATTAGGATACAGGTTAGAGGATGGAAAAATGGTTTAGACTTAAAAAAAATTACCTCAAAAGTTTGTGGTATTACACCTATTTGCCAAATTTTATTGAAATCAATCAAACCAGATTCATCCCCTAGGTTGCCATCCTTAGAGGTGGAACATTTTCTTCAAATTTAAATTGGATCAATACTGAGGTACCCTCTTTCCAAAAAAAAGAATCAACAAAGTAGGTTCAGGCGAATTGAGAACCTCCTCCTTTTTTTGAAGTCGGTTAAAAATAGCGAAGGAACTTTCTTTATGTTCGCTCTTTGTATTAATAATTATAACAAACTGTGGCTATAAATAAATATAATGACAATAAAACATCTTGATATTCAATGAAATCAATATTATGAGTCGAACTTTATTATTTTAAAATTAGGAAGAATATTTCCTGTCCGTTATCGGACTTAGACTGGGGTTCCACACACATGTTGTGGATATTCTAAAGATTCGCACGAAGCTTTACGGTTCCATATTTACAAGGCGAACGGCTATCGAGTGAATTCCCTGCCAGCAGATTTATTCCCTGAACGTTATAACTTGAGTCATTTCAAAGCGAGAGTGCATTATTAGGATAGGCATTATTTAGGTGTGCACGACCTCATCGTCATTTTCCATCACGCGAGAAAGAGGTAATGCGGACTTATTTAAAAAAAATGTTGTTAAAGTGCCTTCACCTGGAGCTTTCATAACTGCATCTATGATAGTAAGTACGGTGTGAACAAGAATGTGCATATGAAAGTGATTTTTTTTTTACTTTCCATTCAGATTTCACGTCCCGTAAAAAATGGGAAGTAAATTTGAACAGCTCCTTGTGAAAGAGTTCGTCTAGGGAAGTACTGCCACCTTAACTATTTCTGTCGCCAAGCAGTAATGTGGATATTTTCCAGTTTTGAAGGGTAACGGTGCTGGTGAAATAGCAAGCATTTGCGACGTGTCAACTTTGTCTCAGGGTGACATTAGTAGTGGTAGTGTCCTTCAGATCTCTGTAATTTAAAGCCCTTGAGCGGCACTGCATCTGCTGTTCAGGCGTGTCGCTTACAACCAGGCGCGTGACTCGTTCGTCCCGTCACCTGGTATCATATAAAAAAAATTTAGAGGAAACTTGTTCATACACTCCCTTGTTACTTATTATCTTTGCATAGATTTGTGACGTCATTTACATACCACATAATATTAATTTTGTAAATTGGTACTATGGCGGACCTACAATAATGTAAATTACAATGTATAGTAAATAAATATTTATTTGCTTACCTGTAACTTGAAGGTCGAATAAAACATTTACTTCCTTAGAAGAAATAAGTTAGAAATTCAATTATGTATACATAAGCAATGCCGTTCGCAAGAAAATTATATATAATTTATATTCAAAGTATCTAGAAAACTAGATAAATTTGCGTGCTTTAATTTTATGTTACGGAATTGGTTTCCTAGAAACTAACCTGTTGTCTACTACAGCCTACATTAAAATATAAGGGGTGCACTAGGCACTGTCTTCTTAAAGTGTAGAACCAATTTTTATTATTGCTACAGTTTTATGTTTCTATTGTTCTGAGAAAAATCGGAATTAATTAGACGAATTCTTTGAATATGTCTCGCAGGCGGCACCTGATTCAGTTCTCACGATAATAAAAGTTTTTTTTTTTCTTAATCACGAGTCGCAAACATCGATGTCATAGGGTTCGAAGAAAAAATAAAAATATACGATCAAAAATAGAAAGAAGTAAGTATACACGTTCTTTAGTTCTTTATTTGAAATTTTAGACCCGGGGACTGGTGCAATAAATGTTGCAATCTACCAAATTTGTCAATAGTGACATAAATGTGAAATTGTTTCATAATAGCTATATGTTAGAAAGTCAGAGAATATATTTAACAATTGTCACGCCTTTATAACTTTCAAATTTTAAAATACCTGTCTTTGTGGTCGACATTTACATAATTTGTCGGGTAAGTGACTTAAAAATCGCACTTATAGTAAGGCCACATCTGCAAATGACAACTTTTCTAGATCTTTCTAGCGCTTTCTTTAAAGATTCTACGAACGACATAAATCGATAACGTTTTAACGGTTCGTTTCATGTAGTTCATATTATTTTTATGACATTCATATGTAAAAGCATTTTTTATATACGATCACGTGTGGCTTACTAACTTTTAACTGCCTCCGTGGCTGAACGGTTACCATGCCGGACTGCCACGCAGAGGTCCCAGGTTCGATTCCCGGGCCGGGAGAAATGTTTGTATGGCTTACATTTATTTCTCTCGTGAGTTTGGGTGTAATTTGTGGTTGTCTATGTGTGTGTCCATGGCACCCGCGACACAGGGTTTCCCTAGTGCGGGGCTATGTTGAATGTGTGCGTTACCGAGAGTACGAAACGTAATTTATTTTTGAAGAAGAGTAATCATGGAAGAAATAAAAAATCTCTGATTCTTTCTGACTCTTGGTTTTGGTCAACTCTGCTCCCAAAATATGTACCTAACTGAAGCACTTGTGTTATGGAAATCGGAAAAAACGACGGTACCAGAAACATCCAGACCGGATAACCGGCCGGGGATCGATCTTGGGACCTCTGAGACAGCGGCACTATGAAAACTGGTGTGCAAATCACTCCACTGCAGTTGTCGTCAATATATCATGGCAATGGTCGTCAAAATAAAAATGTGTTATTTAGTTCATCTAAATTTTCGTCATCGTTTTTCATCATTATTCATGCTATTCGATATAAGCGCCATTTATTTTTATTAATTACATTTAGAACGGTTTTGGGGCATGTCGAAGTCACTTGTCAGAATTTTAGTGCGCTACAATTTTGTAATTAAATGTAACTACAATTTTATATTTATTGAATTTTTCTGACCAATTTCTAAATCGACATGAGTGAATTAATAATCATTAATGGACAGGTAAAATATATGTACAATTTTACATATTTGTGCAATTTCCATGATGACAAATTTATAAATCGTAATTTTTATTAAACAGAAACTTTACAATTGTAACTTAACGCCTTTAATCGTAAAATATAAATTATAACATTTGTCATACAAGGCCCTGTTCACCAGTCATTGCAGTAAAATAATGCAGGTTGATTTTATTCGTTTTATTTGCTCACCTAGACTCCATCTTACACCTAGACTCCATATTATAAATTTAATTTTATACGATTCTGTAATAAAATTATATTATTAAGCTATTTATACCACTTGTTACAGAACAAAGAAAGATCGCGCTGTGGCTTCCTAGAGCGAGTGTCATTTGTTTTGACCATAATAAGGCCTATTATCTACGAAAACCGAGCAAAGGCGTTTTCCAACAACCAATAGTAATTTGTTATTATGACGTCAAAATTCCATTGGTTGCCAAAACATAGCTCTCATTTGTTCCACTATGATAAATAATGGGCCTTTTTACAATTCAAAAACAGTTTTTATTCACAACTCCATAACGATCGAGAACAAAACGCTGTGGAAATCTAGATTTACAAAAGTCGTGACCCGTAAACTGAACTCCCTTCCCTTTTGCCATACCTGGACATAGAAGCAGGCGACGTTACGCAAGTAGCCCAAAAATCACCCATCGCCTTGGATCGTTATCTCTCGAAAATTATGGCAGCTATACACAAGCTATAATTCTCCATCGGAATGCATTACCTAAAGATTTAGGTTCTTAGGTCTGCCGTTCTTAGAATTGGTCGCAAAAAGTTAGGTAAATTCACCGGACGCCATTTTTTTTGTGAACTAAAAAGCGGTTCATCAAACTGAAGGTCGCTAGACGTATACAAAGAACGCTTGTTTGTGTTTTTACTTAGGCGGTATTTTTTTTGCAATGTCATATATGTGTTTGGTACTCGTAACCGTCGAAGTCACGCTAAGGTCAGATATATTTGGCTTAGATAATTTCTCATTTGGTGATAAGGAAAAAAGTTGTCGAGACGAAGGTCATTTTTTTGGAATGAGAACCACTTCCTTAAGTTTTTAGCGTCTTATTGTCTTTATTGTATGTTGTGAAATATTTTTTAGTTTTATTCAACACTTTAACTTTATACTTTAACGCCAAAATGGCTATGTTCTTTAGCTCTGTTAAAGTAGACCTTGAGCTTCTCAGTAGTGGGATCTAATACTTCACAAATTTCAAACTACAGATTACCTTCCCATATCCAGGCTAGCTCGTCGTTTTCTTCCTGCTAGAAAAGTTTGAAACACATTTTTCTCTAAACTTTCTTCGTTATAGTGTTATTTTTCTTCTCCTTCTTCTTCTTCTTCCTGTCCTTATCCCACGCTAGGTGGGGTCGGCACATGTATTGTTTTTCCACTTTTTCCTATCAGCTGTCATTTTTATATTCACACCTTTCTTATCCCTAGTCCACTTCCCACATTCGCCGGGTGCTGCGTCTCCACGTCGCCTGTGGGGTGTGCCCTATCATGGTCACTATTATCGTTCACTCTTGAGTACATGTTGTAAAGAGATGTGGCATGGTGTTTTATGACTGGCCGCCTGCCTAACGTCAACCCTCTTTGGGAATACTGGGTTTAATTTTGACCAGAGCCCCTTTCGCTATCCGGTAGCGTGCACCACGTGTAGGTGGGGCTGGCTTGATGCACGAAAGATGATATTTGGGCCCCCTTACACCCCATGTGTTACACCCCTTATACCACATCACTTACACGTTGTTGTTTTATACCAATATATGTATGTAGGTAAGTAGCATTAGTGCTCCTTGTGAAAGAGTTCGGAGGGAAGTACTGCCATCTTACCTACCTATTTTTGCCGCCAAGCAGTAATATAAGTATTATCATGTGGTATTACTGCGTTCCGGCTTTGAAGGATAAGGGTGCTGGTGAAGTTACGGGGATATGGGACTTGTCAATTTATGTTTCAGTGGCAGTACCCTTCAGTTCTTTGCGATTTAAAGCGGAGTGGAACTGCAACTATTATGGACAGGCGTGTCGCCTATCACCAGGCGCATGACTTGGTCGTCCGTCACTTGGTGTCATAAAAAAAATTACGTTATTTAATATACGTTATAATATGTACATTGTGTATATTTATAACACATGTATAAGTATCTGTACTATTGAATTTATCTGCTATATATAACTCCGTTCAACCATTTATTTAACTTTTGACATAAGCTTGTCTCCGAAGTTCCGTAATTATTGACATACAACCATAGACAAAAAAATGCAGTACATCCTGGACTCTTTTATTTTTTCATTCTAGTAAAGCGACGTGCTCTTTAGCTCCGGTATTTATCAAGCCAATAGATTATGTAACGAAGATTATTCAAGGTGTATTACGGTACTTGTCTAATAAATTATAATGAAAAGAAATAAATTATAAATAATTATAATAAATTCTTATTGTTTATTATAATGAATCGTCGGATTCTTCTCATTTGAATCCTCATTAACCTTAATTATTAATTCTGAATACACAAATTCACGAAAACAAGTCACAAAAGTTGTACCGCAATCGAATGAATTATAAAGAAATGCAGATGGAACGACTATACAAACAGTCAATTTCATATTTGTAAAATGGAGTTATAAAATAGAATGGAATATATCACACTTTCTTGATTTTATCAATCGCAACATGATGAAATTCAAAATTGTTGTTGTGCTTAATAGACTCAGATCTTGGATCTTAAAGAAAAACTTCAGTGCATCTTACATTTTTTTTAAATATCAGCGTGTGTATGAGGACGTATGAATGTAAGAGTGGATGCCTGATAAATTATAATTAATTATTTGTTTGTATTTTGTTTCGTAGATTATGTTGTACAGAGAGATTTACGCTAATTACGGTTCTGATAAACTTCTTTCTGAGACTTCTTATAAAATTGTTACATTCAAGTCTTCGAAATATTATACTTTATAGTAGCAACTCGCAAAGTAGAGAAAACATGATTATTGTGTTACATTTGTCTCGACATTGTAAATGTCGCAAATATACGTGAAAAATTCAACGCGACGGTTTTTTATCACCACTCTAGTTTCGCAATTTGTCATTGAGGATTTTATTTTGATGTTATCTATCGCACTTTGGCCCAACTAGAGTTGCTCGGTTAGTGGAAATTAAGCAATGATGTTATTAGTTTATTCGACACGGCATTGCGTTGAAAGTGAATTCAGATTTTTTTTCAAAACCGAAGATAAAATAGTGGATAGTACAAAAGGTGTACTACTACACAGCAAATCGACTAATGCAGTACAAATGCAATAGACATATATAAACAAATCATGTAGACATAACCAATCAAACGATAATACTAATATAAAAGAAGGTATCCATGGTTACCATTCAGGTTTGACAAAGAGTATATTTGTACTCATATTTAATGTAGTAAAGTCAAACATATATTTACGTCAATAAGTTTATGACACATATAAAATACTTTATCAAGTAGAATAGAAAAAGGAGTACTATAACACATCTACGAACGTTATCAACACAAAAATGATGAACTTTTAAGTCGTTTTTGCAATCTTTTCCAATGTTACCACATTTTTACTCCACGAGCCAGCCATATTTTTACGTCATTAAGTTTATGACGCTCGTAAAATACTTTATCAATCCCTGTAAAATAAAAAAGGAGCATTATAAGTTATAACTCATCTGTAAACATAATCAAAATGTGTCATAGTGTCTATTGGTGTGACACAATTTCGAACAGTCGAAAACAACCTCTTTTAAGAGCGTGTTGTTTAGCCTATGACCGCTAGAGGCGCTGTAAATTTATCGAGGTACTGCTTTGCTAAGTAGCATGTCCAAGTACATTATAACCATAAAAACTAGTTGGCTGTATAATTCGGGTATATTGCGCATTTCGGTAATACGGGCTTTTCTCACGGTATTGTGAGACTGGAATTCGGAATTAAACTAATGAGAGGTTGTGTTGATACCTATTTAAAATTACATGGCTTGTTTTTACACGAAGGTCAGAGTAGAAAATTAAGGAAATTGAATGAAATGCTAGGAATTGACTACTAATTTTGCTGGCAGTCATGATCTTAATACATCGTCAGTGTTTTGTAGAAAGAGCGAAAGCGCCATTTGAAAAAAAAAATTTAGGGGGTTTTAAAATATTTACGTCCTGTTTCGAAATTCAGTTTTGGTTTTAATTAAGTTAAGTTTTCAAAATTGAATTTAAAAAGGACGTAAATACTTCACACCCTTTTCCCATTGGGGCAGGCAAAGAGTACAGTCTTCCACTTGCTACGGTCTTAACACATATCTTTAGCCTCATCAACACACGTCAGTGGCTTGTCGGTTAAGGATTCTCGATTGATCTGAACTTTGTTTAGAATGTCATGAATTTGGTCATGATAAGTTTGCGTTGGTCGGCCCTTACCAAAATTTGTCCGCTGACACTCGCCTCATAAATTTATAAATTTTAGTAGCAGTGGTGGTTCTTGTAAAAGAGTTCGTCCAGGGAAGTACTGCCACCTTTCCAATTTCTGTCGCCAAGCAGTTGTGTTCCAGTTTTAAAAGGTAGGGGTCCTGGTAAAATTACTTACTAACTACTACTAACTTGTCAGGTTGACAGACGCAGCGACAGTATCCGTCCTAGTAGTAATTCTGAGTGGCACTGCAACTGTTATGGATAGGCGTGTCGCTTACCACCAGACTCACGACTTGTTCGTCCCATCATTTGATGTTTAAAAAAAAAGAAGAAATCTGTTTCGTCAATCTTCTTTTAATTCATTCTCTCCACATGATCTTAGAAATATATGCTCTATGCTCTGTAAACAGAGCTGTATACTATGTATATTATCTAGATTTTAAGACCTCCATTATACACGAATTTAGGCCGTGGGGCGACGGCTTAAGAATACATTGTCGCCTCCCCATACATGCCCGTGGGGGTCGTAAGAGGCGACCGAGGGCGTCACAAGTGTCCATCTGCTTAGCATTGTGGTAGGCTCTGTGCCGACTGGATAGCGACCACAGTACACACGGCGGAAAACCCTCCACAGTGAAACGCTTTTGCGAATCGCGTTCAGGGATCAGTTGGTGTACATCCAGTGCATTTGGCCAGACCGGCAAAATGATAGTGACGGAGTGAAGATATTTGTGTTTTCCATCCGTTACTCTCATCTCTGGACTGTATTCGCACTTTCCATCAGGCGCGGTGCAGTCATTTTGTCGAGTCGCAATAAAAAAAAAAAAAAAAAAAAAAAGAATGATTGTCACTAGTTATAGATTTCAGGCCGCGGCTACTTTTCACTATAACCGTTCCGAAATGTAGGTATAATAAGAAAAAGTCATGCCGTGGTAAGAAACCTTTAACAAGGGATAATAATTTATATACCACCTCTTCAACTGTATTTATACATGACAAAGACGTCAAAAATTTGACAATTCATAGCGGCCATGTTGTTGAGGCTGCTTTTGTCAAATCTGTTGTTTATTTTTCAATCACTAAAGACAAATCATCATGACAAGTTACAGCGTCGAGCAATACGTACAAATTATATTAATTTATTGTAAAAAAATGGGTGTTCCATTGTGGCAACGATGCGATAGACTGCCTCGTGTTCTTTTGAACACTCTTACGAACAGTAGCGTTGTTTTTTGGCAGATCTTGCGTTTCGTTGACGTGCATCCGTCACCGTGGGACAAGTTGACAACTCTTCTGTGCCTATAATTTTACCAGCACCCTTACCGTTTAAAACCGAGACACGGTATGGCTCACATTACTGCTTGGCGGCAGAAATATGTAAGATGGCAGTTCTTCCCTGGATGATCTCTTTCACAAGGAGCTCTACTGGGTACGTACGACCACATGTGGCTTTGAGACGGTTGCCGGCCAATAGAATGCTGTGGAATTTCGACCACAGAGCTTCCGGCGGTGACTTTTCAAGTAATAACCGATAGCTCTCTTGAGTAACTGCATACGTCATTACCTTTAGTCCTACTTATAGATATTATTAATGATAAGGTCTTTTAACGTGCCGGGTAGACGCAGAGCTGACTGGTGTCCGCTGAAGAAGTATTATTTAAAGCACTTTCCAGCCTAGATGCGTAATAATCCCTATTAAATCACTTTGTAGCAAACCGTCGCTCACCAGCTGAACGTTATAAGATACAGAAAATGCCTTTATGTTTATTCAAAATCTGATGAAACTGAAATCTTTAGTATCAGTAGAGCTCCTTGTGGAAAGAGTTCGTTCAAGGAGGTTTTGCATTCTGGTTTTGCAGAGTGCTGGTGCAACTTTAAGCACATTGCGTTTGTCAACTTTATGTTTCAAGGTGACAGGTGCATTGCCAGTACCTCTTAGATCTTTGCGATTTAAAATTCTGAGTAGCACTGCCACTGTGACAGGCGTACCACCAGGCGCACGACATGTTCGTTCCGTCACTTGTGTCATAAAAAAAACTCGTTCTGTTTACCGACCTTAGATTCGATTAGTTCGACCTTAGATGTTTATCTTAAACACAGAATCTGAATTTATACCTGCAGGTTTCAGTGATAGAGTCCAATACTAGATAGATATCTCGGAAAAAATAAGGTTTGCCATGATTACTAGACTATTACAACATGGTATATCTTCAAAGCACCATAAGTGTGGTTCGTCTTCAGTCAGATTAGTAGGTTGGGTTAGCCTCCTTGTACGACATACCACTCCTTACCTGTACCTACGTCTAGTGCTGTTTGGGCAATAATCGGCAAGTACCTTACGCCGATTGGTAAATCCTTTCACCACGATGGCAAGCATTATTGTGTATGCCATCGATACCATAAGAACACCGCCAGAGTCGAACGGAGCCTTGAACACCGCCGTACATTAATTATAAGTAATTCCGTCTTCCCCTTTCCATCACTGGGGGACTAGACGTGTGTTATGGATATTTCAAAGAGTCGACGAAGCGTTACGCTTCCACATTTATATGGCGAACGGCTATGGAGTGGAGTTCCCTGCCTGCAGACTTATTCCCTGAAGGTTATAACTTGGACCTTTTTCAAGGCGAGAGTGAATAGGCATTACTTAGGTGTGCATGCTCCATCGTCAACAAATGCGCACTTACATTTATATGAAAAAAAAAAAACTGTCCATCTCTTGGTTTGACCCTCAAGTCTTTTGTGGCCTCTTTGTTTAGTGACACAGAGACAAAGAAACGACTTGAACTTGAGATAAAGAAATTGACAGTTCTGTCGAAACAATTGACAAACTGGTTCTGGTGAACGGTGTCGACAGACGGACTTAAGATGTTATCATAAGCACATACAACACTTCAACCACGACTTGAGTATTATTTATTACACGAATTATTTAATAAGCTTTTGAGTTGTATTAAGTAGTTTGTACATTGGTTAGTGACCAGTTTTAGTTGATCCACGTTTCTGCAAGGATTTTCTTTTTGCTTACAAGTGTTACTAATGTGTTCTCGGGGTGGTTTCATTTTAAATTCAACTTAGTTAGGATCAGAATGTGGCTTTCGAATGCATATTTGAAGTTGGTTTTGAAAGTTCTGTAATGTATATTATGTTATATATGTCGTGCTTCCGGGCGCGAGATCGGAGAGTATATTTATACCTATACACTACATTTCTAAGAATTAAGGTGTTGTTTTGATCCATATATTTATGTTTTGTATTGTATAGTATAGTATTTTGTATTGTAGTGCCTAATTAATTTTTCTAAAATGGCCTATTTAGAAGAATAGTATAACTATAAGCAAAAATGTAACTATTTTGTTCTGATTTATTGCCTTTTATTTTTAATCATTTTAACTTGCAATATATAGTTGTCGAATGCGTATTTTTTATCTTACTAAGTGACGGGACGAACAGGTCGTGCTGTATCACAGTTGCAGTGCCTTTCAACTGCCACTGGCACTGCTCCCGTCACCCTGAGACATGTTGAAAAGTCCATCTTAATAATTTCACCAGCACTTTTACCCTTTATAACCGGAACACAATAATGCTCGCATTATTGCTTGGCGGCAGAAATAGGTAAGGTACTATGCTGAACGCTACTTAAATTGTAGTGTATTGGACATTTTACGCTGAAAGTTATTCCTAACAATAATACACTAAGTTAAAAAAATGTAATTATAATTAATTAATTTTTAAAATAAAACATCGTCTGTGAACGTAAATGTAAAAAAGAGAGGTCACACCGTTTGGATTATGTAAAATTATCACATTAGCGGTTGGCCTTGCCTTTTGAGATAAAAAGTTGATGGGAATACTTCCTGCTCTTCTGTGTTAGAATGAACTTGATTTCGTTGTTATTTTATTGCTTGATTAATATTTTATCAAATATGTTGTAGTTGGCGAGTGTAATCTTAATAAATTCAAATTTGTGGCATTATATCAATTAGTTTAGACATATCTTTTCAATGTAGAAGTAAATGTACAAAGTAGAATCCACTAAGTGTGTACATTCATTTATATTTCTTTATGAATTAGTACATTATGAAAAACAATTACCAACTCATTATTTTTACGATATTCATTAGAAATAATGACATGTAGCGCCATCTGTCAAATTTTTAAGGAACTTTTAATGAATAATACATGCAGCGACATCTGTTAAATTTTAATCACCCTGTTTCATGAACTGTCAGGCTCCGCATCGTTCTTAAAATCAAAGTTCTTTGTAGTTCATTAAAAAATTAAAAGATGGCAGTGTAACTTATGTAAAATCGCGACGTATTATTTTTGATTTGTGAAATTTTAAACACATTTATTAAATGATAGGAATTTACTATTACTGGAATTAAAATACGGCTAATTTACGATATCTAGCAACCCACCATAATTGATTAAGTAAGTTTTAAGTCTAGTAGTACATAGTTATGAACTCACAAACAGATTATTATTAGAAACCTATAAAGCGTTAAACACAGTTTTCAGTCCTAATTCAGTGGTGGCACTACTTACAAGTAATGCTCTCAAATAAGTTAGTAAATACTTCGTATTTGAATTAAATTTTCAATGGGGCCTTATAAATATTATGATATTATGTATGCAACGTGAACGTTGTACCTAGTTGTTGAACTTTGCGTCTAGAATCTAGATTGAAACTGCTACGTAACAGTTTTAAGCCTCGCAGCGGCGCCGTGGTTTCATAACCTGGGATAATAAACTAAAAGCCTTTGAAATTCCTTCACAAAGAAACCTTATTACATTAAAATTTCTTCATATTAAGTTTAATAATAGTTACGCTTTATATGATTAGATTATGACGTGTTTTCAGCTGGGTCTGGAGTAGTAATATAATACGTTTATTTAGTTTACATATTGGGCAAATTACGTGATATGTTTTAATTGAAATGTATAATTACAAAATAAGGTATTTGATCTCTTTTATTTATAATACAAATACAATCATCAATCAATTCGTTGCTTAGCAAACTGTTCAAACGCTCTAGTCATCTTATTAAATTTTAAAGGAGGAGAAAAATTACATAATTGTATACAAGATGTAGCAATTTTATTGTTTTTTTATGATATCAAGTGACGGGACGAACAAGTCGTGCGCCTGATGGTAAGCTACACGCCTGTGCATAACATTTGCAGTGCCACTCAGAGCTTTGAAAGAGCAAAATATCTTAGGGGCACGGCCACTGTGCCCGTCATAAACGACCTAAACCAACCAACCTAAACCTCTTTATTATGCGGGAAGGGCACTATGACCTGTGTGTTAGGACCTGACCATCTAAGTCAGGTCCTAACCCCGGATTAGCACGTTTGCTCGCACTTCATCCGGTTCTCTGTAAGGCTAGTGCCTTAGGTGAGCCGCCCCGGGTGCACGTCCAGTATCCTCCATATTTTCCAGATAGGTACCGGAGCTGTAGGCACGCTCACTTCCCGTCTCGACTAACGGCTGAGCCGTTGACTCTAAGCCGACTACCAAATTTCCTCATTGGTGGCGGAGCTGTACGACATGCTCACTTCCCGACGGCGAATGAACGGCGTCTCTCCAGTTCCCAAATTCCTATGCGGCCGGTGGGACCGGATGATGTCTAGCTCCTCCTCCACAAGCTCTCCGGGCTAGTGCCGGAGATGCCAAGAGGCAGTGTCCGGCGACAATGTCCGGATATAGCCACCGACATAAAGGGCAACTTACGTGTCCCGCGCGTCTCCTCACCTCAGGCCCTCAACTAGACCACTACTAAGACGCGCTAGCTGCGCGCGAGACGAACGCCCCAATCACCATCTACCGGGGTAGACGAACGTGTTCGTCCCAGCAGCCGACCACAAACTCCGGCAAGTCCACACCCAAGTCGTGAAGACGTATCACTGGCGGAGGGCTTGGCCCGAACGCCCGCCGTACCCTGGTTTTGCCGTCGAGCCCGTAGTCTCTCCGGAAAAGCTTATTTCTTCGGTCAGTAGATAGGGCCTTTCAAGAACAGTGGCACAAACCAAAATAGTTCGTATTTGTATTTATAATACAGCTATATTTAGAATGTTCTAATTGATATTTGTAAAGAAAGTTAGCCTGCGATAGATACCTTATCGTTCCTTTACCAGATAAAAACAAGTTGCATGTCCAAATATGTATTACCCTTGACATGATTTCGTCGTAAAATGTTTCTTTGAAGATATTAAAAAATAAATTACTTTTGCGTAGTAAATAAACATTTTTCCCATCTCAAACGGTTTAAGGTAACGTTAAATTTAGTCAAAGAATCCGCTGGGTTTAAAAGAGCACGTTTGATGTTGGCCGCGATATAACATTTTTGTTTACCGTCATCGTGTAAAGATCTTATGGACACATTAATGCGATGCTTTTGAAGTTTGTTGACACTTTTTTTTGCAATACTGTGTATAGATAAAACCTTACTTACGCTTATAGACGCTGAAAGTGTATAAAGCGTGTTTGGGTTTTGATTGTGTAGGTTAGCTTGTTTTTGGTTTGCAATGTACTTACAAAGAAAAGTATCAATTTAAATAGAATTATTAATAAAAAAAAAAGGTTTTTTATGGTATTAAGCAATGACACGAACAAGTCCTGCGCGTGGTCGTAAGCGAAACGCCTATCCACGAGAATTGCGGTGCCACTCAGAGCTTTAAATTGCAAAGATCTCCCCGTCTCCCGTCACCCTCAGACAAAAGTATACCAGCACCCTTCACCTTGAAACCAGAACGCAGTAATGTAACATAACTGCTTGACGGCAGAAATAGATAAGTTGGCAGTACTTCCGTGGACGAACTCTTTCAAAATGAGTTTTACTGCTATCAAAATCAATATTGTCTGTAATAATTAAAAAAAAAATTACCTGTAAGAATTTAAATTCAATCTCAACACCAACAAAATCAGTTCCCCATGAACTGTTTATAAAACATCAACACGAAGTACAGTTGAACGCACGTTTCGACTAAACACCGAAGCCGCAAACCACAGCTTTTAACGCGCGGTTTGTCGACACGGAAACATTTCAATTTTCATGACGGTCTCTACAACGTGTTATTATTTAGTGTTTGTACTCAAGATACATTTTTGTTTAAAGTTTTGCTAAAGTGGAAGCACATCAGGGGAAGTTTGAAAGTGGCGCTAGTGACGGAAAAGAAGTAATAGGTTACCGTGGTATGGACACGTCATGCGGATGGAAGAATGTTATGTCATGTGATGAGAAGAGTGTTAGATATGAATGTGAAGGGATACAAAGGGAGAGGAAGACCAAAAAACTATGGCAGAAAAATAGTTGTCATCGCACGAAGGATGAGAACCGGACATGTTCCATTAAACAGTTTTGCTTTCTTAATGAAAGAGAAAACAATTCTCGTAATTGCGTGTTATGTGGAGTAGTGGAAGATGCATATCACTTGTTGCTGGAATGTGTCAGGTACGAGCAACAGAGGGCGACGTTGATGAGAGACCTGCAGATCAACCGAACATCTGTAGGTACATTGTATACTAAGCAATCCCCACACGAAACTGGCAAAAAGGTTGTTAATATTAGTTGAATTGGTTTTCCAGCAGCGCCGCCCAAATATGTAAGCTATAGTTTAGGGTACGATGGAACTGGCATATATGTACATCGTACAAAAGTTCCTAAATAAATAAAGATTAAAAAAAGAGATCAAAGAAAAGATGGACGGATTGTATGGAAGATGATATGGATAAGAAAGATCTGAGCGTGGAAATGACGGCTGATAGGGGAGAGTGGAAGAAAGATAAATCGAACCCCTCATGGAATAATGGCATAAGTGGAGTTTCGTCAAACATGTTTATTGCTCCATTAGACACAGAAAAATATAACCCACATCCTCTCCAACTGTTGTAACTCTAACGACTAATATTGTAGGTAGAGTAAACGTTTTTGATGTAACTCCACTGGTGCCATTCTTCCGTGAGGGGTGCGAAATGTTGTGCCAACCCCACTTAGCGTGGGATAATGACAGGAAGAAGAAGAAGAAATTTTGCTGAAATGTAAATGCGATAGGTGGTGTAAATGTTGCCTCATTGTTCAATGTAAGCCCGTGTGTATTTTCGTTCGTTCACTTTGGTCGTTATTACCTTTTTGAAACCTGTAAATGAATGATAGAAGGTTTTTATAATTTCCTAACATATCTTTTGAAATTGCATTTGAATTATAGTTGTGTGTTTCATGCCTTCAATATATTACAACATACTTTACACATCTCTATACATTGTTCAGAACACGCCAGAAGAATAAAATTATAAGAGAGAAGTTGTGCTTCAAAAATAAAATACGCTAAATACAAACGTCAAATGAAGTGTCACAAGGATCATTCTAGTTTACGTTTAGTATAAATTATAATTAGCAGACTACGCCATCGACTCGCCATTGAAGATTGAAGAGCAGAATACCAAAACTACTAACAAATGCAATCAGACTAATAAAAACTTTAAAACGTATATATACAGGCATAAAAATAAAATTAACGTGTACAATAAACTTGTTATAGTTTCGTATTCGTTCCGAACCCGAGACTATAAAATTTTTAGAAAACTCGGACCTACTTTGGATGTCGCTTGTGCACTAAGACCGATACAAATCCGAAAAAAACTAATATCCCTTGTATACCTAGAGATAAAATAATCACTATGACATTTCAGACCGTCATTCATTTCTCGGATTCGGAACTAATGCGAGTAGGATGTAAAGCGCAAACGTCCCTAGTGTATCTAAACTTGGAAATTGCTGCATTCAAGAAATAATTAAAACTTTACTTTTTAAAAATGATGCTTTTCTAATCAACGAATTTATGCAATATATAAATGAATGTTCATTTTCTTAAAAAAATCATGACGATAAAACACTCAGTATTATTTATTATGTTTACCGTTTTGTTTTAATTTGTATTTCTAATAATTTGATTTACCTGTAAGCAGTGTACTGTGTTGTCTTCGTGAATAAAATAAATATTTTGAATTTGAATGAAAATGAAATGAAAGTAAGAGATGGTGGGATGATTTGGACGCATTACAGACATTACAGTCCGCAGTGGTTGATTAAAAGCTGAAGAAGAGAAGAGAAGTTATCAATGTCATATAAATAAAACTTTTCTTCGGTAGTTTCCGTTTTTCATTTTGTGTGCGCTAGAGAAATATCAATATTTTAAAACCAATATTACATTATTTTCAATCTTGCTAAATATGAAATACGTTTCAATTTTTTCTCTTTTTTAAAACGTTCTGTGAACATGGAAAAAAGCCTGTAGGTGACGGGCTTTGATCTTCGTTTTTTTTAAAAGATTACGTTACTTCTCGCAAGGGGGACCTGACAAATGCCAACACTTGTTTGATGTCGTAAAATATGATTTTGTATTAACAACGGTTTAAAGGAACACTTAAGAGGCTTATTTCGGGGTTTTTTGCTTTATAAATTGCGGTATAGTGATGTTTGTTTATAAAGGGCATGAAGGAGAGACTCTTATTGGTGAATAAGATTTCTAAGATGGGAAATGTTTGCGAATAAACTGGTATTAATTTCCTACGTTGAAAGATAAAAGGGCGTAGCGACACTTAAAATAAAATAAAAAGATTCATTTCTCCACAAAATATAAGAAACACAATACTTAAAAACTCTTAAAAAAAACAATGAGTGATATGGACAAAAGGTTAAAGACTCAGCATTGCTGATTATCAGTCTTCACCTGTAGCTAGCAAGCCACTTTTTTCGATTCTTGTATCTCTCCGTTTATAAACTTGCATAGTACACTGCAAAATACTCGTTCATAAAGTACCTACTCAAATGCACACCAGATGCAAATTATTCGCTTGTCGTATGCAAAATGTGCATGTGCTGGTATATATTGCAAACGGTCACTTCGTACCGCGTGTTGCCAGCTTTCGATTAAAAACTACCAACTTTATTACACGAAAGCAAAATAGCTTTTTATAAATTATTAAATAAAATCTCTACTGTTACTGTAGTGTCTCGCGGATGTTCGTGGAAGCGCGCACGGATGACTTTCATGCCGTCATGTGTAAGCGAATCCTATCCCTAAGGGAAGGGTGCTAGTGAAATTATAGCCATATGGTCGCCTTACTTTCTTGAACTCGTATCTTAAAGCACAAAGTTACTGAAATGCAAAAAATGGACTGGACAGACTGATTTTACATCATATTTCCTTCATATTAACACACTGGCTTTTACATAATTCTTAAAGTAATGCATCTCAATTAAAACCTTTGATATGAAATTTGAAATAAATAGATAGTTTTGCCATCTCCTGAAAAATCATTTTTTATAAGATACGAGTTTGAGAAAGTAAGGCGACTGTATGGAACTTTTCAACTTACCTAAGTCACAAAGTGACGGGCGTAGTGGCAGTGCCCCTCAGATCTTTGCGATTTATAGCTCTGAGCAGCACTTCATAATGTTATAGACAAGCGTGCCGTTACCTCCAGGTGCACGACATGTTCGTCCTGTCACTTAGTATCATAAAAAAAGACATTTGTCCTGTAAGTATAGCAAAGACAATCTCAGTACAGAGTACTAAAAAAACCGACCTCAAAAGTACGTGGAATTACGTTTACTTGCTAAGTTTTATTGAAATATCCCCTAGTTCGCCACTATACAAGACTTGACACTGGAGATAATAATAATCGGTTCTCACTACTCAAAGTATATTGAGAGAAAAACGCCTTGAACTGGAGAAATAGCAAAATTAAACATTAAAGTAATTGCTTCTAAATTAAAGTTAGGCGCTATTTATAAAATAGAATCTTAATGCGTGTACAGCCACCCTTAGAGGTGGATGATTTTCTTCAAAATGAAATGGGATCACTATGGAAGTACCCCCTTTCCAACAAAAAAAGAATCATGAAAATCGGTTCACAAATACCGGAGTTATCGCGTAACATACATACATACAAAAAAAAGAACATACAGTCGAATTGAGAACCTCCTCGTTTTTTGAAGTCGGTTAAAAATATTGGATATCAAAGTATTTATTGTACCTATACTTGTCTTTTCAAATCGAATTTTCGTCCATTATTGCATGCTTCACTTTTTTTTATACCAAGTGGCGGGACAGACGATTTGTGCACCTGGTGGTAAGCGACACGCCTGTCCATTTAACACTTTTATCACTGTACAGTTACCACTATTAGCTTATGATAGCTCGTGACTGTTACCTTTCATGCAACAACTACGACTTCAATATACATATTTTAATGAGCTTTTGGTTTTAGATGTAGAACTAAAAGTTATTTCTAGCGGTTCGGAGGAATATCGTGATGTAATTTGACGTCGAAGCCTTCTTCGACGCGCAAGTTACATTACGATATTCCCCCATGTGGACCTTTCCGCGACACATAGAAAAGGTGTGAAGCCCACTTAAGCCCGCTGCATTGGGTTTGCTACCTCCTAGATGCGGCTCACACTCAGGTGTAGTAGTGAACGCTGTCGAGAAGTCCTCTACAATAATCACGGGTAGTCGCACAGCAAAGCTCTGATAAGTTTTTAATTACTGGCCTCGAGTACATCCTGAAAGGGGTAGTTTTAGAGAGCCACTATTACGCAGGGGAAGCCAACGATACATTATATATCGGCGCTTGAAAGGCGAAATGGGATAAGCGACACTTTTGGTCATATAGAGTTATATATACCGTTGGAATCAGTTGTTTCTGACGAAGTTGGAATTGTAGAAAATTAACACCTTTCTAGTTGGACTTCAAGAGAATTTGACAAATTGAGAACCTCCTCCTTTTTTTTTACGCGATTTAGATCTCGAAAGATTGTGTTATGTACAAAATTAAGTACAGTTAGTTAATTCATTACTTAACATAATAATGTGTAGTAAAATACTTACTAAGCAACAATGCCGAACTCCGACAGTTGTAAAATTTTTTTTTTACTGTTATTAGACAAACACCTGACACACTGAGTTCCAGTGCTTCCAAATAACACAAGCGTGCCACCACATGGCACATCAGGGAGACAGTTACTGCCTCAGTGGCCGAACGGTTACCACGCTGGACTGCCACGCAGAGGACTCAGGTTCGATTCCCGGGCCAGGAGAAATATTTGTATGGCCTACATTTATTTCTCTCGTGAGTTTGGGTGCAATTTGTGGTTGTCTATGCTGGGTTTTCCTAGTGCGGGGCTATGTTGAGTGTGTGCGTTAACTTAACCTCCGTAATGTCATTATAATCCACTTTTTAACCGAATTCAAAAAAGGAGGAGGTTCTCAATTCGACTGTATGTTCTTGTGTTTTTTCTTTTTTTTTGTATGTATGTTACGCGATAACTCCGGTATTTGTGAACCGATTTTCATGATTCTTTTTTTGTTGGAAATGGGGTACTTCCATAGTGGTCCCATTTCATTTTGAAGAAAATCATCCATCTCGAAGGGTGGCTGTTCACGCGTGAAGATTCACTTTTATAAATTGCGCCTAACTTTAATTTAGGAGCAATTACTTTAATGGTTGATTTTGCTATTTCTTCCATTCAATGCGTTTTTCTCTCAATATACTTTGAGTAGTGTCGTAGTGAGAACCTATTTTTATTATCTCCAGCGTCAAGACCTGTACAGTGGCGAACTAGGGGATATTTCAATAAAACATAGCAAATAGACGTAATTCCACGTACTTTTGAGGTCGGTTTTTTTAGTACTCTGTACTGAGATTATTAAGTAAATCTAAACTAGTCTAGGTACACATAACATTTTTTATTTCCTACGTTATACTTAGCGTCATCGTTGGTAGGGGAAATTTACATTTTACTCTACATTTTTAACTTTTTTCAAATTTGGCTTCCATCCAAAAGCAACTGCTTTAACATTCAATCCAGTTTTATGGGCACTAGCTTTACATATACTAAAGCTAATAGTAGATGACTCAGTATTAGTAAAAAAATATTATTTTTATAGACAGACGGTTGTGCATTGTACTTTACGAGGACCGTGGTATTAACAAAGTAATGTAATTGATATCAAGCGGATTAAGTACTAAGTCATTGTCACCAATCATACACACTTTTAAACTTATCTTACATTGCAAGCTAATGGAATCAAACAATAGATCATTTGTCGTAAAAAAATGAAGTTAGAAGTAGAAGAGCTCCTTGTGATAGAGGTCATCCAAGGAAGTATTGCCACCTTTCCTATTTCTGATGCCAAGCGGTAATGTGCCCATTACTGCGTACCGGTTTTGAAGAGTAAGGGTGCTGATGAAATTACAAGTACATGGGACTTGTCAACTTGTCTCAGGGTGATGGGCGTACGTCAACGAAACGCAAGATCTGCCGAAACCAACGCTGCTGTTCGTAAGAGTGTTCAGAAGAACACGAGACAGTCTATCGCATCATCGCCACAACGAAACACCCATTTTTACAATAAATTTATATAATTTACACGTGTTGCTCGACGCTGTAACTTGCCATGATGATTTGTCTTTAGTGACTGAAAAATAAACAACAGGTGGCCTACCATAACCTTTCTAAAAACAATCTTATTTCAAGCTTAAAGTAAGCTTATTATAATATTACTCATATTCGTACCGTGACGAACCTGTCAACCAAGTAATGTATTATTGCAAAAATGATCGAAAGAACCAATGATTTCCCAATATTGTCTATTCCTTACTAAAAATAGGAAAGAGACAATGCTACCTGAACTACATAATGCCATCTCTTTCTTTTTTGATGTTCCGAATCGTCTTATCGTAGTATAATGTTTAAGTACTTAATGTTATTTACATTCTGAGAATTTTGACTGTTAAAAAAAGAAAAGAATGTAATAATAAATCTATTAAAATTACGTTGTTTTCAATAATTATTCCGCATTTTCATGAAGAAAAATAAATAAAACAAGCTCAGTCTTGATAGTTACGTTGTGAATTTGGAACTACAGTCTAGAAACAACTGTAAGTTTCGTCAAGGAGCATATAGATGGCGCTGTTATAATTTTACGAAATAAACATCGCGAATTTTTAATTAACGAAAAATTATTTACTATGTGCTAATAAATAAAAAATAAACAAAATACTGGAGAGACATATGTAAATAAATAAGTTTAACTTAACATTTAATCATTACAAATCAATATTAAGACAATAAAACTGAAAATAATATTGTTTCCATTGCATCCGTGTAACTATTTTAAGATTGCTAAATTTGACATAAGACCAATATTACTTCATAGTACGAACTGAGTGAATGAATAGTCAGAAAGCTGCCAATAAAACATCATAGTTTTGACATTACAATAAGCTTACTTTAAGCGCGTTATGTTATGAAAAGTCATTGTAAGGTTAAAGTAATATTGTTTTAAGAGGTTGTGGTATCCCACTAGCTATTACCTTTGGAGTTCCGTTAATGAATACTAGGTTGCGCTATATTAAATAGTTCTCAAGGAAATTTACTTTAAGTTAGAAGTCCTATAAACATTAATGCGAGTCAGAGGAGAAGCGGAGATAAATCAAATGTTTTGGATATTTGCTATTAAATAACGATCTTAAAAAATGTATACGATACACGTAAGGATATTGTCTAAAGAATGTGCTAATTCGTTACACGATAAGATGTGCTATACCCGATTATATAAAATCTACAAACAAAAATAAAAGTTCAAAACGAATTATTTTATAATAAAATATCTAACTTTTCACATCACTGTAACATGGAGATATTTGTCGCTAAGTATTACAGTAGGGCTAGCACAATAAGGCGCTAGTAGCGCGAGATACTACCAAATATGCTCCATCGTCGACCTCATCGTCACTTTCCATCAGATGAGATGGAGGTCAAATGCTATATATATAAATAAATGACAATCTATAAAAAAATAAATTAAAAAAAGTACTTGCGCTTTATGTCGCTCTCGCGCTAGTCGCGCCCTGTCATACTAGCCCTGCATAGAACCTGCTAAATTTTGGTTTTCAACTGAAGCTGTATAGTTATTAAATTTACATTTATCCCAAAACTTCAAAATTACCGAGCGGCTTAACGACACGCCGCGCCGCCCGCTGCCCCGTCATTCTCCATTGGGCGCTTGTCAACGTCGATCTGTGTTAAATTTTCATCGCTTCTTCTTATTTAATCATATTATTTTTTTGCGCGTGGATTGCGGGCACCCAAGTCAAAGTTAAAGAATCATTTATTTCATAGGTAAAATAAATTTACACTTGAAAACGTCACATTTAAGCTACAGCACGTTCAAATTCTAGGGATTGTTATTTTCAAATAAATTTAAATGCTATAGTTTATATTATATATACATTTTGAATCATATTTGTGTAGAATCTAGACTTACGTTGTCTTTCCATACATCTTTATCTAACATGTAGTCTTCAATTTTGTAATATGACTTTTCAATCAAAATATTTTCAATGTAGTTTTTAAATTTAGGAAATGATTATCTTAATATATGCTCCGAAATCTTATTGTAAAAACGTGTACAGTTCCCCATCAAAGAGTCGTTTACCCTGGCTAAACGAAATCGTGGTACCATGAGTTTGGACTTAGCTCTAAGGTTAACGTTACGTATATCTTTTTTCTTATTGAAATTATGTATATTTTTATTAGAGAAATCAGAGAAAAGTTTAAGAGAGAGAGAATTGCTCGTTTTTGCAATACAAATATGGTTTGAATGTCTGCCGCTTCACATACTAAAATCTAGGCTCTCTTCAAAAACCTCGCCTTAAATAAGAGCTTTGACGCACGATTTCGTTCTCTAGAACATAATTGTAGTTGTAGGTACGGCCACTTGATACTTCCACTAATTTATTTACTTCATGGCGACAACAAGTCCATTAAGCGTGCTGCGTACAAAAAAAGTTACATTCTATTTTGGACATTCACTATTCAAAGACAAAATGAACTACTACATGTCTACAAAAGCTTGTCATTTACGACCAAAAGTGCACAATTCCAAGACCATGTAACGTATTATGACCTAGTGGGTGAAACGGCTGCCTCTTATTTGAAAGATCGATGGTTCGAATCCCGATGGCGGTATGGTACTTATAACTGTATTTCTCAAGTCACCTATATTTTTGAATGTGTAGTAGGAATGCCTCTTTAGCTGAAACCCGTACTCAGCTGTGTGTTGAATAAAAGGCTAAGAAACTTTAAATATTGTTTTTTATTAAATAGAAAAAATCTAAAACGTCACATGGTTACAATATTTGGAAGTGAGAGTAATGGCCACTGGTCTTGACCATAACAACAATTACCGGTGTTGCTATAACGAGTCTCTAAATATTTATGCAAATTAATATTGTTATACAAATGTTATTATGAACTTTTATGCTATGTATTGAACAATTATGAACAGCGAATGAAAGAAAATTTTAAGAAAAACTTTTTAATTACCTTTATAAATGACCAGGCTTTAACGTTAAAGAATGAATAATTTAAACTATAAAATTTACCAAAGAATTTTAAAATTTAGGTAAATTTTCAGGTTGATGACAATTTAAACCATTTAGTGGAAGCATGTAACCTGCGAGTTTGTTACTATTATATTAAATGTCTGTTCCCTGAACATAGCCACGTTGAGGCAACAAACGCTGGTTCGAGTCCAGTCATGTCAGAGGAATTTTTATTTGTGTATGTTCGGTCCTTGTATCAATAATAATAACAAACTAGTGGAGTATTTTCCCAAAATTTATGATAAATATCTTACAGTAAAAACATCATCATATTAAAAAATGAAGTAATTTTTATTAACAAAAAAAGGAACCGACTTCGCAAACTGTGTGTGTATGTACGGACAACGGCACACCAGACTACACATTTTTATTTGAAAATCGCCTCCAGTGCAACGATGCATGATACGTCAATGTGTAGCTTTATGTGCTGGCGTGTGTACATACAAACTATAATAATAAATAAAATTGTTTATTGAATAACGTATTGTACAAATGAATAACTGAAGACTAATTATGGGAATAAATGTAAAATATAACTCATATACCTGAACTAGGAGAATTCTGTATTTCAGGTAAAAAATACTAATTATACAGGTTGATGATTAAATTATAAACAAAAAAATTATTGAAATATAAACAAAACAATAATAATAATTACACAATGAAATGCAAATCATATACCCATTACGCTTAAATTAGATAACATTTATTTTGGGATAATTAATAAATTCGCTGTATCATCGTAAGACATATTTTGAAGGAATTCTTGGAGAGTTTTCTTAACCTTTATGTAACAAAAATGATATATGGCCAGTTAGGCGTTTAATTTATTGTACAAAATTGGACCAAGAAACACAAAAAATCTGGAAATAAACACGTTTTGATGATACAATTTTGGGGCAGACAATATTTTTCCGTCTTTTGTTAGTATTTTCAGTACTGTTTGGGAGTGCAATGTGCTGTTTGAGAACTGTGAACTTAATAAATAATTGCCTTACAGTTATTACCTTACACGACTTATACAGAAGGTTAGTGGGGTAAAGGAAAGGGCGGAAGGTAGAAACCTTTAGAACCGCTCGCTGGGCTCTCTCAATGGTTAGTAATGAAGTTTTAGCAATACCGGGTGGTATGATGTAATGGCAAGATGTAATGCAATATGTAATAATTGATTGACATATGGCATAATAAACTTGCCTGATTATTTTAAAATCAGTAAAAACGAGTGGTTTTTTAAACACATACATTAGCTTACGGATTCGACCGCTTAGTGTTTCGATATGGTGCTTAAAAGAGAGGTTATCATCTATTATAACACCTAAATACATTACCTTGTTAGTAATAGCAATGTCTGGACATTTGCACAGGTTGTTAGTAGTCTCCTTACAATGGTGAGCATAAAGTTGCGTGTTAGTTATAACAGACTTTGGTTTTCGCATATAGAACTGCATGAAACTAGTTTTATCCGTGTTTAGTGTTAATAAATGCTGCTGGAGCCAGTAATTTACGACATTGAACCCTCGCTGAGCATATTCATAGACTTCCTTATCAGAGTTAGCAGAAAAAAGCAGAGCTGAAACTAAAAAATAAACAATCGGTTACCGGAAAGTGCGCGAAGCCAGAAGGTCTACTCTCAAAATATATCACCGCAGCTGCGTACGAAACAAAACGATCCGTGAGCCGTCCGCAGTTTGTCAGCCAAACCGCTTTCTAGTTTGCCGCCCTTAGAAATGGAATATATTTTTCAAATTTACAAGGGATCAATACTGAGACATTCTCTTTTCAACAAAAAAAGAGTCATCAAAATCGGTACACAAATGCCGGATGGTCGAATTGAGAACGTCCTCCTTATATGTAACCTATGAATGATTTTACAATTTGAACATTCGGCAGTTCTAAATGTTGCTCTTTTAATTTATCATAGTATTTAAACCCTAATTTCTGTAACTCATAAACTTTTAAACATTTAAATAATGAAGTAAGAAGGTAAATAATATAATAGCAGTGCTAATGTAAGGTCAGGACCTTGTCTACCACGAAATAAATCGTTAAATAAAAACCAATTTCTCTTTCATTCCATCACAAATGGAACATTGCCAATAAAGCCTGTATACCATAAGCCAGTTTTTCAACTGAATGGCCCGTGAAGCACAAAAGGAGAACTAATGTGCTACTAACTATCAATAGGGTTTGAATTTATCGTCGTACCATCCCCTCTTTACGAAGAAAATATTGGTCTTACGAAGTACCCAGACGTGGTTTGTGAATGCCGTCTTTTGTCGATTCCTGGGTGGGAGAGACTTAATGGTTTTAAGTTAGAAGCGATCGAAGAAAATAAATGTTTAGTGTTCCTAGTACTTTCGAGCGTTTAGTTTACACACGCCAACACAACCTCGACTCATCACCACGTTGTTTACTTATATATTTATGTTTATTTTAAAAAAATGTAACGTGTCTGGATATCTGTAACACAAGTCTAGTATCAGTAGAGCTCCTTGTAGAAGTGTTCGTTCAGGGAATTACTGCCACCTTACCTATTTCTGCCGCTAAGCAGTAAGTCAACATTACTGTGTTCCGGTTTTGAAAGGTTAGGGTGCTGGTGAAATTACACGCACATGGGACTTGTCAACTTAGATGTTTGCAATTTAAAGCTCTGAGTGGCACTGCCACTGTTATGGACAGGCGTTTAACTTATCATTAGGCACACGACTTGTTCGTCCCGTCACTGAATATTATAAAAAAAAAATTAAAACATGTTACTTGGATTAGAAAAAGATAAAATGAAGACAAATTTAAAAATATTGAGTATAATGGTGTTCAAATATCGTGACATGCAATAAAAACTAGAATAGTTTAATATTTTTGTACTTTTTCTATTATACATATTCCTCTCTTTAGTCATTTGTTATTTCCTCACATGAGAAAGTACTCTCACATCAATTTCTAAGTTTTTGTAATTGCTACATATAGAAAATGAAACTATTTCAAACAAACCAGCGTTTCGGCTCAGTGGCGAGACGTTGTTTTCATTGGTAGAACAAAATATACGTGATTTTGATTCGAGAAAACGTTTTAAATTTTTTTTAAATTAATTTATTTATTTACAAAAGCATTAAACATAGTTGTGCTTTACACCTTTAAGCCTAAACAGTTTGTATGAGCGTTGCAACTCTTATAACAAAAACATCTAACATAACAAATATTTTTTTTATGTGAACATAATACGAAAAATTGTTTAGGGTCAAACACAAATCAATCAAATATACTTTATTTAAGTAAATTTTGATTTTTAATTATCACATGAGGTATGTTACTGGGTAAAATTTATTTTAATTCGAGATTTCTAACCAAAATGCCCGCAATATATACTTAAAGTGAACAATGGCGAATTTGAATTTTCTTCAAAGTAACCGCATTCTTCTGACTCGAACCACCAACAGTCCGAACAAAGTTTGTGTGGATTGTAAACATGACTCGTTGGGAGTAGCACAAAGAAGTGAATGATGTTGGAAAAAACAACTCATCCCCATTGTCAATCGGTGAATTTGTTGGAAAACTTTATCGCCGAAATGCCGCTTCTTCCTATACTGGAAGAAAATTTTGAAGTGAAATTTTTTTTTTGAAAGTAAAGAAAGTTTATATATTTATATATACCAAACATCAGAAATATTAGATTAACAGAAAGTGAGCAAAGGTGGACTTATCTCTAAAAGAGATATCTTCCATCCAACCCAGGACAGTGCGAGCTAACATTATAAGGTGAGAGCGTGGAAGAAATATAATAAATATAATAATAAAGTACATAAACAAAAAAAAAAGTACAGTTACTTGCATGAGCATTATAATGAATAATAATAAATAGCATCAATATGTAAATAGTGTAGTATATACATATACATACACACACACACATATATATATATAAATTAGTATGTACAAAAAATACAATAAGATGATTACTAAGATAGTTCACCAAGAAAGTGCGCTTTCAACCTTTTCTTGAAAGAAGCGATAGACGGGCTAGACTGGACATGGAAAGAAAGTCTGTTCCACAACTGCGTTGTACGAGAACAAAAGGAGCATAAAAAGAAATTTGTTTTACAGTTAGGACGAACGAGCACCTTAGTGATGCACGGACGCCTTGAACGGGTGGGAGGGGGTAGCAACTGGAACCGGGAACGAAGGTAGGAAGGGCAGTTGGCGTCATGAAATTATATTAAAAAGGGCGCACAGGATATGCACATCACGGCGAAGGTGAATTGGGAGCCATTGTAACCGAGCGCGAAATTCGGAAACACGGTACAACTTACGGAGACCGAAAATAAATCGGATAGCCAAGTTTTGTAAGCGCTCTAGTTTATTCATAAGCTCTTCGGTCACATCTAAATAACAAATGTAAACTCTTAAAACAAACTCAAAGGCAAACTCTTCTACTCCCCTTACTCGACTATGCCGATAGTCGAGTAAGGGGAGTAGAAGAGTTTGCGCAAGCATAATTTTGGTATGAAAAGGGAGAAAGTATTGGAGTCGTTTGAGAGAGTGAAATGAGAAGTGCTTCGTCTGGTAACCTCGTTGACATGAGAAGTCCAGAAGAAGACAATGTGCAGTCCATTACTAGACCTACATTTTTTGCTTTGTCAGTATATGTATGCAATGGGAGTTCCATCATAAACCAACGTAGGTACCGATGACCAATCTAACTTGCACCTTAACTGCTACTGCCTACAATCATTGCTTGAGACTTCTAAGACTGGCGGGATTAACTAAAAGGCCAAATGATTTAGCCCATAACTGTATGTCAGACAAATCAAAATTGATGGCCGCAACTGCTTCAGATACCTCGCTCACCTCAAAGTTACGATAGAGTTGAAGATCGTCAGCATATAGATATAAGGGAGAAGAAATGACTCGGGAAATATTATTAATGAAAATGGAAAAGAGTAACACGTACACGGTACACGCTCCATGTTCATGGAGTACCACCATCATGATGACTTGTGTCACTCATTTTCTTCCGACAAACCACACTCACTGTGTCCACACATTTAACTGAAGTCGAAGCATTTTTAGTATTTATTGTTGTAAGCACTAAATACCGGAAATTTTTAAAGAGAAGTGTTATTCACTCTGTGTATATCTGGTAATTCAAGTAAACATACTTTGCCTATCGTATAATAAGCCTAGTTTTTTATAACAAATGCATCTGCTACTGTACCCCTAGCGGGTTATACGGAATGTACACTCGCGGACTAATAATTCGAACCACCTTGCATTTTTATTTTTAAAAAGCTAGTAAACAAAAATGGTTATAAATTTTTCCCAGTTTTACAAACTTAAGTTTTTATATTTTGTATAAAAATTTAAATTCTCAACAACATACGAAATTGACGTTTGCTACATTAGCTTCAAAATTGCATTAATAGTTTTTGATCAATAAAAACATTTTTTTAAGGATTTAATATCAATAAAAGTTTGTGGGAAAGAGGATTACATCCAATAAACCGCATTCATCCCCTAATTTGCCACCCTTATTGCACACTTTTCCAACAAAAAGAATCATTGAAATCGGTTCACAAAATTAAATGTCGGAGTAATGGCGTAATATACACGCAAAAAAAGTCGAATCTCCTCTTTTTTTATGCCCGTTAAACAACAAACTTTTAGTTCTACATCCAACACAATTAGCTTATTCAAATAAACATCGTATTGAAGTGGTAGTTGATATCACATATTGTTGTATGAAAGATAATAGAGATAGAAAAAGGCAACCACAGACATGGGAAGCATTTAAGACGAAGTATTTCATCATGATTTCAAAGAGAGCCTAGATTTCCGAAGGTGAGGTGATAGGATCTCCCTTCGTTTCCCGCAACCTGTGTAAATTAATACGAATAAAATAAGAACAGGCGGAGAAAATATGACACAGATCCGAGGACTAGGCAGCAGGCGGCGCGTCAGTCGTGTCGTTAAATTTGTTAGACAATTTGTAAATTTAATAAGTATAGGGCTTCAGTTGAAAATCAAAATTTCGCAAGCTCTCTGTAGTACTTAAAGCGAAATATCTCCATATAAAAATTATTTACAAAGTGAGATATTTTATACTTAAATAACTCGTTTTAGACTTTTATTTTAAACTGTTTTCAGGATTTTATATGATTGGTTAAAGTACATCCTATCGTGTAACAAATTAGCACATTCTTTGGACAATATGCTTAAGTGTATCGTGTATTTTTTGCAAGACCGTTATTTAAATAGTAAATACTTAAATCATTTGAGCTAACAAAACAGTTTTTCCCGATTTTCGTACCAGTTACATGTTCTCGCCATAAACCTTACCTTGCAAATTAGTAAACAACACAGCTTCTTAATTAAACCGGTATAGAAGTATGTCGAGCAAAGTGCGTGGCTTATAATTGGTTTTCTTCAGCATGATGGATTACTTGTCAAACAAGTTCTGCAACGAAGATCGAGGACAGTATTGCCAACTTATTTTTTTTAAAGGATATTATTTTTATAGAGAGTATATTGAGATTTATAAATGATAAAAATCTTGGTATAAACTATTTTCATTACACCGTGTTAGTTCTTATTCTGTACCGTCCTTATATATATAGCAGTAGAACTCCTTGGGAAAGAATTCGTTCAGAGAAATACTGCCACCTTGCCTATTTCTGCCGTCAAGCAGGTATGTGAGCATTACTGCGTTCCGGGTTTGAAGATCGGTAGATTGGAAGCCTGAGCGAGAAAACTCCGATTGAGGATTTTACATCGATCACTTTATTACATTTACTGCTTGTTATTTACATAAGAGAATTGGTTTCCAATTTACTATTGATTGGCACAGAACAAAGCCTTTTTGTAAATTTAGATTTTTTTATAATTAACGCAGATGTGTTTCTCTGTCCCATGAACAGATTAAAAGGACCAAGCTCCGACCTCGTACTCCTGCAGTGGCCAAAGTCGTGACGCTGTGACACTTCTTCTCGAACACAAAAACGCCTGACAAAAATACTAAGGCAAACGATCTGTTTCCAATTTGCTTTGATGATTTTTATTTCTTATGAATGTTAAATGTGTTTTTATTTTGATTAGTTTTTAGGTTTAAGTAGGTACACTAATAACTTATTTACAAATAAAACCTACTTATTCTCGGTCAGCCGAAACAGTATCCTAAAGATTTTTGCTGAACGCTTTGGCTGTCAATACATGAATCATTGTAATATGGTACATCTATTGACTAAATCTAAAATAGTAATCTAATTGTAATTTCATTTTGTATAAAATTTTATTTTTGAGTTTAATTGTATTAAATCATTGTATCGTTCTGTGTTGGTATGATCCATGTTGGTCGCAATAAATGATTTATTATTCTAATATAACGTTTAGCGCGTAGTCGCACTGCATCCGGTTTGTATTCATTCGGAATCCGAGACTATACAAGTCTAGAAAACTCGGACCCACTTTAGATGTCACTTGTGCACTAAGTCCAATTTGAATGCGAGAAAATTTGAATATCGCTTGTACACCTAGAGATAAAATGATCCTTGTGACATTTTGGACTGTCATTTCTCAGATTCTGAACTGATACGAATCGGATGAAGTGCGCAGGCGCTCGCGTTATAGTAAGTAGGTTTTATTTGTAAATAGATTGTTATTGTAAATACGTTATTATTGTACAAGCCTACCGCTTAACTGAGTCGGTTTCTGAGGTAGCTGCGAGGTGCGGAAGGAGTGACACTTTCCGTAACAGCTGCGCACGGGATAATTTCAACAAGATTTTTCGGACGATATTCAATAGCAAGTTGATTAAAAAAAGTGCCTACCAAATATTTCAATTGTTGCTAAGTGATACGATAATAAAAAACAAACTATATCATTGATGATTGAAATAAAATAGACAAGCCATTTGACACTTTTTATACGCTATATTTAGCTTCAGATTATTTGTATGGAAAGTAAACAATATCACAAAACTATCTCTAAGCTACATAAAAAAGTATTTAGATTGTGATGTTTTTTTTTAATTTGTTTATCGTACGACTGCACAAAATACTGAATTAATTATTTCATGTAGACTTTCATATTTTCCACTGTGCGTGCGTTATCAAAATTTTACTTTTATGTGCAAATAAGGTAGTCGTTTATGCTTATTAGCTCGATGTTTCAAAGAAATTGAAAATAAATTGAGTCTTGTGATGTGCCGTGTGCGTTTTATTAAGCTCTAGTATGTATTTCATTAACTATTTGCATATACAATACAGTTTAAGTTACTGTACATAACTTCAAGCATGGTTTATTATACACTCAATAGAATAGAGGAACGATTGTAACGGATTTACAAACTTCGTTTCAGTTAATTCACTTTTCAAATTTTCGACCAACACTATCTTTTTTTATGATAGCGACACGCACATCTAGAACAGCTGCAGCCACTCAGGACTTTAAATCTCTTAAAATCATAATTTCGCCAGCACCTGTACCTTATAAAACTGGAACGCAGTAATGCTCACATTACTGCTTGGCGGCAGAAATGGTAGGGTAGCAGTACTTCTCTGGACAAACTATCACAAGAAGCGTTACTGCTACGAGTTTATTTTAGTAGAAGTATACATATATTATAAGACAAGGTCCCTTTTGTTTATTTTTTTCTTATTATTTATTGTCATGGATTATAATGATTTATTCTGGCGTTACTTTGCGGAAATCCATGTTAATAAAAATGGAAGCTCCGCGAACTCAGCAAAGGTTAAAAATTGCGCACAATAGTTGCGCTTGTTGAATTTTTTATTATTTTTTTGTATTGTAAATTTTTCATTCTTCGGCCGAGGACCGAACAATGATCTCCTGAGGATAGGCATCTCTACTAGGCAGTAGAGAGGTGAAACACGTGTCGATTATGTTTTTGTTGTTGGTTTGTTAATGTCTTTTTTTATTTTATTGTTTTTCTAAAAGTATATACTCGTACATAGTTGGAGTTTGTGACTGTAGTTGCGCTTGTGTTATTAATTTGATTATCTCACGAGTGGGTAGTACACAATAAATGAAAAAAAATGAACATTTTAAACAAAAAAAAGTTTTACTAGACTCTTTTTTTTTGGTTCACTAGAATCATGAAGTAGCAAATAAATTTACTTAAATTTTTATTGTCTTAGATTATATAAATACAAATATTACGCACATTCAACACCATACCCATAATTCAAAACAATTTAACAATTCATTTACTTACACGAAGTGCCAATTTTGTAAGCGTCGCATTTTTCATTCCATCACCATGGAGTTCGCTTAATTTAAAACGGAAGAGTGTTTGCTTTCGCCTTGAGGAAGCGTCTCTCAATATCGTTGTACAAACACAATGTAATAGAAAACAACTTTCTACGGTTCCGTAGCGAAAATACTAAAACAAGGGGGAACTATCGTATATAGATAATAATAAATCTATTCGAATTACAGGTTCGGCGCCCATTTTTTTTAATGTCAGGAAATCCTCATGGTTCATCAAGTTATTTATGTCGAACTCCTACTGAATAAAACCTGGCGGTGTGTTGCCTCTCCTCATCATGACTTACACGGGGCGCATTCGTATACTTCCGCAACTCCGACTGGACATCGAACCCCATCTCGCTTTCCGGGGAAAGATGTTACATTCCCCTAAGCCGTCTGGACCTGCCCAAGTGGAACACTTTTTTTTTGTAATATCAAGTGACGGGACGAACAAGTCGTGCACCTGATGGTAAGCTACACGAATGTCCATAACTATTGCAGTGTCCTCAGAGCTTTATATCGCAAAGATCTGAGGGGCACTGCCACGCCAATTTATATTATGTGGACAGTAAACAAGCATACTGCGCGCCTGATGGAAAACGGTCACCGTCGCCCATGGACGCAACACCAGAGGCGTCACGAGTGCGTTGCCCACCCTTCAGGATTCTTCTTAAAAACCTCTTTCGAAAGACTTCATGCTGTATTCTTGCGAGAAAAACCTCGTCTGGGAGTTCATTCCACAACCTAATTGTAGGTGTGAGGAAGCTCTTCTGAAACCGTTCAGTACGAGATTGAGTCTGTTCCAGAGGTGAGGATGGACTCCCTGTATGTACACGTACGCCGCCATCTCGGGCCCACCAGTAACCAGCGACAGACTTCTCTAAGACTGGGTCGTTCATGGGTCCACAGGATCGATTTGATCGTCTCAGTAGAAGTAGCTTGTTCTGAAAGTGTTAACTCAGCGAAGTAAGTGCTGCCACCTTACCTGTTTCTGTCGTCAAGCGTTAATGTGTTTTGAACGGTAAGGATGTTGCCTGGTGAAATTACAGGCACATGGGACTCATTATCTTGATTTAAAGCTCTGAGTGGCACTGCAACTGTTATGGAGAGGCGTGTCGCTTGCCACCAAGCACTCGACTTGTTCGTCGCGCCACTTGGTATCATATAAAAAAAAATTAAACTTTGATTTTTTATCATGATCGTTTGTCATTTATACTTTGATACCGCATGGATTTTAGTAAATAATTAGTTAATTTAGATTTTTTTTTCAACTAAAGCAATATTGAGTATGGGCAAATTTTCTCATTCGCCAGATGAGAATATATATCGACATGTAAAGTATCTACACATATTATGAGTGGTGTTTGTAGACATTTAGGTTGCACCAGCGATACTTCAAGCCTCAAGAGCTGCGGTAACTTCCTATAAAGAAGTATACTCGCCGTATTGTCTCTGCTTTGGATACTTTAGGGATAAGTAGGTAAATACTTTGGTACTGTAGAAATCGCGTTATTGATCTTTGCGCCTTAGGTATATTTTTCGAATCTAAATAAGTAAGGTTTTTTACAATTATTAATACAAAGATCGAACACTTAGAAAAAATCCTTCCATAAGGCCGGATTGTAACCGACGCGACGTTTTCTAGCAAACCGTGGCAGACGCTATGCCAACTAAGCCACGGAACGAACCAGCGGACCTCACGAGTTTTTCTATGTGCTTGTTGTCGGATCTTTGTGAATCTCCGTGATCTATGAGAATTCTATGAAAGTATTTCGTTACCCAGTTAGGTAATTATAAATTTTAATTAATTATTAAATTATTTTAAATTAATTAGCTAGTTTCACAAAAAATAATTGAATATCAATTCAATACAAATTTAAGTAAGGTTTTGTTTGCTAATCATCGTAAACGCACTTACGAAGTGTACTGGAAAGTGTTATCTTTAAAAAATATCATAACACGTTGTGGTATAGGATAGGACCCCTTCAAATCTGTTTAACTGTATTGAGCAAAGTGGCTCATTAGACACGAAATGGCTGACCACAGCACATCCAACTATCTCAAGCTACCCCTGTCGACTGACTCACAGGTTAACGGCTATGCCACCATTTGTACGCGTGAAGCAGTCGGTGCATTATAAATAATTAATTTTAGATATTCCAATTGTTTTATTGTAACGAACGAGTATATCCCATTTGGGTAACCTTGAGCCTTATTAGAACCATAGTGAGTGGCCACGTGTGTAAGTCTCACAGGCAACAAATATACGTGATTTTAAATCCGAGAAGATACTGTCATTTGCAATATACTTCAATTATTAAAAATCTTATCAAAATCGAGTTTAATGCGACAACATTACCTCGAGTTTGACCGCCAGTAATAAGTTTACGCAGTACACAGTTCCTCCATTCCATGAGCGCTACGTAACCGAGTTTTTCGGCTTCGCTCGCTCAACTTTAAACATAGTACCTTCCCATGTACCTTCATAAGCTTACTTACTACTTTGCCTATCTATTTATATGTGCATTAAAAAGTTATTTTAAAATTTCCAGTTGGATGTCGCGACTGGTACTTTGGAAATGAAACCAAATTTAAAAAAAAGAAAAAAAAACCACCTAAATCGCGTTTATTTATTTTTTCAAATAAACCAACAAAAGAAAACAATCATGGTTTGTTTGTTTGAAAGACAAATATACGCGATTTGATAAATTAAGGTTTTAATTAGCAGATTATATAATGAGTTCCACTTAATAATATTACCTAACTGCAGTCATCCACATCGGCAGCTTCGGCTGTTGCGGCGAGATGTTGAAATGCCCTCAGCCAAACATAGATCTCTAATAGAAACCCATTACAGACAGGCCAGCTCCATAACTGCAGAACTGAAACCAAATTTAAGATGCGAGTGGAATCATATGTATTTTCAAAAGCAATTTTTTACAACTGATAACGTAAATAATTAGGGTTCATCATCATCAACATATCGCAGTCTACTGCTGGACATCCACTCCCAATGTGCGTTATTTCGCCCACTCCTCAGCTTGTCGCATCCGTCTACTGCCAGTAGCCTTTCGCAGATTGTCACTTTATCTGGTTAGAGGGCGTCCTACACTACATTTTTGCCGAGCCGTGGTCTCCATTCAAGAACATGTTCGTCGGTTATCGGTATTTCGACAAATATGGCTCATTATACCACCAATATCCACGATAAATTAGGGTTCGTAAATATATTTCTAACTCACATCAAGAAACGTTCGAGTATTCCTGATAAAACGGTTTTAACCAATTTTATTGGTTTATGAATTCTGCAGTTGAATTGTTTGAGAAAATAAACATACTTATACGATTTCAGATAAAAAAAAACAGTTTTCTTAGATATCGATTGACGGGACGGACAAGTCGTGCGCCTGGTGATAAACGACACGCCTATCAGAAATAGATAAGGTTCTAAGTACGTCTCTGAACGAACTCTTTCACAAAGAGCTCTACTGCTACTAAACATAATGAAAGCAATAATTTAAATGTATTAATTAATTAACATTGATATTAAACATATTCAGGTTTGTACGATTCAGGAAAACATAAAGAATTCTGACCGTGGAAGCAAAAACCACTCCAACACCGGTGCTTATAATCCAGCTCACTCGGAGTTTTGCATTGCAGTGATAGCGTCAACATTAATGGGATACAACTCGTACATGCGTGAATGTCGCATGAATATCAAGTCAACGCGATTAATCGGAATCGAGTAAACTGCTATGAAATTGGAATTCGTTGATTGGACACTGCTGTAGCAAACTGTACCTCTACGTATGTACTGAACGTCATAAAATCGCCCAAACATGAGTTTCTTAGTAAGCGTGGACGGTTTGTGCGCTATATATTTTTTTGATATCAAGTGGCGGGATGGATAACTCGCGTGCGTCTGGTGGTAAACAACGTCTATCCATAACAGTTGCAGAGCTTCAATGCGAGATATTATTTGAATGAGAGACTAGATTTTAGGAAGTGAGGTATGGGAGAACGCCTCTCTCGTCCCGCAATCCGAGAGCTTAAAATTAATATGATTAAAATAAGAACAGGCGAAGAAAATTTGACACACATCCGACGTTGACAAGCGCCCGATGGCGATTGACGGGGTAACGAGCGGCGCGTATCGTTAAACCGCTGGGCAATTTTTAAGTTTTGGCATGAATGTGAATTTAATAACTATAGGGCTTCGGTTGGCCTAAAATCAAACTTTAGCGGGTTCTCTGTAGTATTTAAAGAGAAACGTCTCCATATAAAAATTCTGTGCAATGTTGGATATTTTATTCTTAAATAATTCCTTTTAGACTTTATTTTACCCTGTTTTTGAGTTTTTATATGATTGCGTAACGAATTAGGACGTTCTTTAGACATTATCCTTAGGTGTAAATAGTAATTTTATGACAAAAATCTAACGATAAGCAAAATAGTTATACAAGGAATCAAAACAAACTCACGAAATCACTTAAGTGGCAATGCGCTTCTGTAACAAGATCCCTATCGACGTACAAAATATACCTTTTAAAACATTCGTGATAAAAAATTTTGTACAATGGGCCATTACTGTTTTTTGTTTACTCGGATGACACAAATTGTTGATGACACAGATTAGAATGAAACCTCTCTCCAAATATAATATCGCAGTGCCCTATAAGGTCCATAATACGCTTTTAATTCAACTTTAAATCTTTTCCATCCTAGGTTTTTTTTTTTTTTTATTTATTTATTTATTAACTTATATACATTTTTATATTCGTTTATACGACACTGAAACCCTTGAGGGGTTTAAAAGTGTGTCACGTCTGACAAATTTGACGTTGGATAACAAATCTAATACTAAACTAAACACTAAACACTTACATTTACATTTAATACAAAAACATGAAATGACTCTAAAAATAGATAAGAAATATTAAACAATATTAATAATAATAAACAATTTATACCTAAAAGTAGTTGAAGGTAGATACAAATAACCACCAGCATAAATAAAAGAGACCGAATTCAGAAAAGCGAGAGCGAGCGAGATGGATGTTATTTCACAGTACCATCTTCGATTCTCGCAATCGAACCTTACCTTATGGTTGAATTGAATTTTTCAACTTAAATAAAGCAGAATGAAAATGTATTTATAATGAGCGAATTCTGACGTTTCGTACTCGTTCTTCTCGTGTCAAGTTCTTTAATCACAAAACAACACCCAACATGTGACAAAAAACCTTATTAATAATAAACAACAACTTGTGTGTAACAAGCCAAACAGGTCATATAGCTTAGTGCGGATTTTGCTTAAAAGCAAAGCATTGATGTTTAACTTCCCGGTGGTTAAGCGATGCCGTACATCAACTGCATATAAATATTTTTCAGTATCCTTCTACATACATTCTTAAATTTCACGCCTTTTTTCCATTTCACAGACAACAGTCTTCCGCTTGCTACGATCCTGACGCGCATCTTTCCCCACGCAGTGCTTGTCGGTTAAGGGTTCTTTTGACCTGGACCTTTTAGTAGGTACCAGTATTTAGTAGCAGTAGAGCTCCTTGTGAAAGAGTTCGTCCAGGGAAGTACTGCCACCTTACCTATGTCTCAAGGTGACGGGCGCAGTGGCGGTGCCCCTCAGATCTATGCGATTTAAAGCACTGCAGCTGTTATGGACAGACGAGTAGCTTACCATCATATTATAAAAAAAAACCTTCTTTAGGATCCCCTTAATTTGGTCATGGTAAGCTTACCTTGGTGGGTGGGTCCATACCAACTTGTCCGCTCATACTCGCCTTATAAATCTGTTTCGTAAATCTTCTTTCATTCATTCTGTCTACATGTCCGAACTATCTAAGCATCCCTTTCTCTATCTTCGTACTACATTTTTTTTACGCCGCATCGCGTGCTGTATTCTTCTGCTATGAAATATTTTATAACTATTTAAATACCTTGATCGCGACCAATGTTTCCTATAACTAGAGAAAGATTTGATTACTAAACTTACAATTCCTATTCTACACGTTCCTAAAGCTACTTGTATATCTACGAGCATCTATCTGTACGCCACCCAGACATGTTTGCAATGTGCAATAATGAAGTTATCCCCCGGCGCTGTCTGTTTAGTCAACAATTACGTATTAATACAGACTAATAGGAACATCCCCCTTCCCGAGAGCTACAGGTACAGATTGAATTAAGACTACGTTTGATCAGTCAGATAATACAATGGATATGAAGTGATTTTGACTTGTTTGTATATATATGGCTTGGAGGGAATTTTCGTTATAATGTGAGAAATAATTGAAATCGTAAAGATCTGAGGACAGAACAGTGCCGTGCAGTGCAGAGCAGTGCTTGGCGGCAGAAATAGGTAGCAGTATTTCCCTGGATGAATTCTTTTACAAGAAGCTCTACAAAATATCACTATATATCGCTTATTATTATTAATTGCTAATATTATTAGTTGGCAAACTCTAACAATACATTCTACTCAGATACTACAGGAATGTCACAAAGCCAATTAATGACGAAAGAGACAACATGTCATACTTATAACAAGTAGGGTTACCATTCCGAAGTTTGTATAGTTCAGACAAAAAACTTGACATTTGCAAGAATATCGGGACTTTTTGATAACAAAATGTTACACTAAGAGTAAACAGTAAATTTGTAACTAGTAAATTATTTTATATATTTACTCCTATGTATAAACGTATGCCGTGCGAACTTGTAAATGAAACGACACAATAATTTGAGCCACAATACTCAATATTTTGACCATTTTTTGTGTATATTGTGAACTGTTCTAAATGAATAAAATAAACAAAATGAAATCGTAAATCTCTCTTTTTCAAGACGGTCAAGCGCCAGAGCAAAATATTAGTTTGGTTAATATTTATTGATTACAAAATAACTATTACCGTTGTCATTCCTCATTGAAACTCATCTAAAAAAGACCACGAAATTATCGTGTCGGCGCGGTATACGTGCGTAGACGTGAAAGCGAGTAGGGGCGTGAAGCGTGCGGTGGAACAAGAAGTTTTTTTTTGTTAATTATTAATGATAATCCTTTTATTATCCTGCGTAGTAAGTGATAGTACAAAATTACGAGGTGGATTCTGAAAATTATTACCCCAAGCCAAAAAATCCGGACAAATGGCAAGTATGCAGGGAAGGTTTAATAAGCCGGACATATCCGTACAAATCCGGATGGATGGTAACCCTAATAGCAAGCCTTTCCATGTAAGATAGATAAACTCAATGCCTTCTGATATATCTATTTCATGTCTTATGTGTCATGGATTTGAGAGGAGGTAGTGAAAATTTCAGCTTAATTAATCCACATTTATATGACGAGTGGCTAGAGAGTGGAATTTCCTACGTACGGACTTATTCCCCGACCGCTATTGGACCCTTTCGAGGTGAGAGTGAATAGGTATTATTTAGGTGTGCATACTACTCGTCGACCTCATAATCACTTTCCATCAGGTGAGATGGAGGTGAAATGCGCACATTTTTATAAAAAAATACATTATTGGGTTTAATTTTAAACAGTATTTACGTACTTTATACAATATTTACGTACTACGTATTTACAGTATTCTTTCGAATTTTATATTAAGGAGCTGGAAACCATTAGATAAATAATACTAGAAAAGCTTATTAACATAATAAACAATGGCTGTTTAAAATATAAAATCTTCAATTTATAACCTTTTAAAAATGGGATCTGAACAAACGATAGGTAACCACCCTTTTTACAGACAAGTAATAAAAAGGGGGTGATGTTCGAGTGAAATTTATGCGTAAGAAAAAATTAACACTCAGGAGACACGTCCAAGTTTTATTATTCTCTTGACTGTACTCGAGTAAAATTTCACCGGAATTAGATTTCATTTTTTGATAATAGAACGTTCCAGAATTGCAGTAGATGAATGACATACATAGTATTCTGTGCGCGGTGGTTTAGAATGACAGCGAAATTCAATTTGATTTTCACAGTGGAACTTATTTTATTCTGTCAACTTCTATACAAGTCTAAACATTATTTCAAAAAAATAAAAAGCCGACTGCAGAAATATTTAGCTGAAAAGATAAAAACAAAATTCCTCCCTCACTATTTTTTTATAGTCTATGACACTCCCAAAATCAAGACGAATCTAACCTCATATGTCAAAATTGATCAAGCCGTTTAGGCTGTACAGCGTGAAAAAGAAATGGTCATATATATTTACAAAAACTTGAAAAACATAACCCTTTCGCAGTCGGGTAATAATCTGTGTTTCAGCAAATAAAATAAAATAAAATTAAGAATTACATGTTTAATTTGACAAGCAACCACTGGAATAAAAACTCTTATAATTTGTGCTTTACGTGTCATTTTGTTCTAGAATATTTTACAGTTTTAATTGTAGAATACTGGATTATTTGTAAACCAGAGCCGTATACCCATTTAACGTATAGTTTTATTATTTTATTGCATAATTGCATAACACGTAAAATAATATACAACAAGTTAGTATGTCAGTATTGCGTGTTGCGGAGATTCAAATTTAACTGCCTCCGTGGCCGAAATGTTAATATGTTTGATTGTCACGCAGATGTCCCAGGTTCGAAAAATATTTATATGGCCTACATTTATTTCTCTCGTGACTTTGGGTGTGCTTTGTAGTTATCTATGTGTGTGTCCATGGCACCTGCGATACATGGTTTCCCCAGTGCGGAGCTATGAGTGTGTGCACGTTATTTAAATTTTAAAATTATTTTTAAAAATTTAAAAAAGTAATTACTTTTTTCAACGGATTGCATTATGCTTGATGACAAAAGTGTTTGGACAATCTTCCGAAATGTTTTATTTTATTAGCTGTAGAGCACCTTGTGAAAGGTTTCGTCCAGGGAATCCTATTTCTGCCGCCAATCAGAGATGTGTTTGCTGCGTTCTGGTTTTGAAGGTTAAGGGTGCTGGTGAAACTACAGGCACATGGGACTTGACAACTTGCAAAACGGCGCGACTAGTGCGAGAACGATGTAAAGTGCGACATACTGCTATTCTGGCATAGAGATTTCACGCATTATGTCGCTCTCGCACTAGTCGCGCCCTGTCGTGCTAGTCCTATTGGTGACAGGCGCAGTGATTGCTCCTCAGATGTTTGCGATTCAAATCTCTGTGTGGCACTACAGCTGTTATGAGTGGGCGTGTTGATTACCACCAGCTACACGACTTGTTTATTCTGTCACTTGATTTACTAAATAAAACGTATAGCTACATAGGACATGAATCTACTTTTTTCTGATGAAAATCACGTATATTTGTTTTTTTTTTCAAACAAAGCAACGTTTCGGGCCCTTTACAGGTCCCATGGTCACGACTGACTGAGATGATAAAATTATCAACCAGTTATGTCTAATATTAATGTAAACCACCCTATTTTTTACACCACTCTCAATTCTTTACTATTGTTACATGATATTTTTTTAAAGAGACATTCCAATTTATGCTATATATGTTTTGCAAAATTATTTTATTGTAGCAATATATTTTTTTATTTATTTTAGGACAAAAATAAATACCACAAAATAAAACGAGAAACAAACATAAAACGTAAAGCATATTTTCATAGCTGCATAAAACTTTAATTTCTTATTATAAAACCTTAATATTAAAGTAAAGGATATTAATTATACATCATACAAGCCAACTTGGCAGAAGGTTCGAGTACGTCGGTTCTCGGTAGCTAACTAATTGAGTAAGTTAGTAATATTTCAGTTCTTGTTACTAATAACACCAGAGTATTCCATAATATGCTTACGGGCATTGAACTCAGATTCGTTAACATAATTGTAAATAGCTAGAGTTAGAAGTAACTTTCGAACTATACAAGGTGACCCTCCAATTTTACGAAAAAACCGACCTTAATATAATTCCAATACTCCAACTGGCTGGCCCCAAGAGCCTCCTGGCTATTGTTGCGACCAGGGTCGACGGCCCATTTATACAAGCATGGGAGGCTCTTCATGCGACTGCCAGAAAGGATTAATTTTATAGAAAATTTGTATTTTACTTACTTAGTCATAAGGTTACAATTGTTACTAACACGATATGGAGATAATCCAAAATGAACTATTATTATTATTCGTTTCTCCAGAGTTTATTGAAATGGTTTACGGAAAGTTGGTGAAAATTAAAAAAAATATATAATAAAATTAAAATTTTTACAAATGGAATATTTTCTTTAAATTTTTGAATTGAACCACTATTGAGATACGAGAGACTACCTTTCCAACAAAAAAAGAATCATCGAAGTCGGGTCACGAATGTCGGAGTTATTGCGTAACATACACACAAAAAAAACAGTCGAATTGAAAACCTTCTCCTTTTTGTAAAGTTGGTTAAAAATGAATACATTTTATGTATTATTTTTAAACAGTTGTGGTTTTTAAGATAATTTTGTTAAAGTCTCTGTAAAAAACATTGAATGTTAAAAAAATGGTATCAATTATTTTTTTTATTTTATGGGACGACACACCTATAACGGTAAAAGGGGCCAACGTAGAAATCCCAATTTAGTATCGAAACATACAAAAAACAAACAGCTCATCGGACAATATGTTCGGAAGGTTTTGCTTTAAGCTTCATTGGGCAAAGTTGATATACACATTGTTCATTACTTGAATTCTCGGACTGTAATTTGACGTGCCGATTGGTTCGAGTGTGCTCGCACCACAGGCATCGGATCGGGTGTAAGTCGCGAGTTATATAGTATGGTTTAAGCTGCCATACTCTTGCGCCATACCTTTGAAGTTACCGACACTTAGTGGATCCGACAGGCCCTTGCAGGCACACTGTCGATGTTGTATTAGCCTCGCGCTAATACTCCTCTGGCTTCACGTAGGCCGGAATCTCAAACTCAAATAATCGTTAATTCATAGGTAATAAAATTACATTTGAAATTGTCCTATTGATTAACTCTAGTGTTCATTCGTGAACTAGCCCGGAGAGCTAGACATCCTCCAGTCCCTCCAGCCGCGTAGGACTTTGGGAAACTGGGAAGTTAGCGTGCCTACAGCTCCGGTACCTATCTGGAAAATAGGGAGGGTGTGCTGTACGTGCACCCGGGCTGGCTCACTTAAGGCAGTAGCCCTTTAAGAACTGGATGAAGTCCGTACCCACGGGCTCATCTGGGGTTAGAACCTAACTTAGATGATCCCTGTGCGGGCTTGTTCACACAAATCATAGTGCCCTTTCCGCATAACCAAGAGGTTGAACAAAAGTTATGTAGAAAGATATGGGACTGCTCATTTGTAACGTAGATTTCTTTGAAAAGAATAAGCAGGAAACTCTAGGGGTAGCTCTTTGGAAAAAAAAAAATTTGTACACATTTATCACTATTTATATAGAGACTACCTGCAAGAGCTAAATGAGTCAATAACTTAAAGTATAAAGTTTTTATTCACGTAAGTGACTTGTCACTTCATACGGTCTGCGTTCTTACAAGTATAAGGATCACATCATGTCCTCTTTCCAGCACAATCAAGTAGAAACGTAGAGAGTGAACAGGATGTTGTCGACGAATTCTTTAATATTATGAAAACATATAGTATATAATGTTAATAAATCTTTTTTAAATATTGTATCATTTGTTTCTTGTTTTAACAACTCGGGCAGTTTATTATAAATGTTTAATTTTTGTGCACATGACGTACGGGTTAAACGAATGGAGAGTCTGGGTCTTGGAAGACTTAATTTATTTTTGTAACGTATATATACATATTGTTGGAATATTTTTACGGCGTTTAAATAAAATTATATTTTTGAGAACTTAACAAATCTCAACGATATGCTGTGCTTTCTGTTATTAAATTTGTATTGAATTGATATTCAATAATTTTTTGTGAAATTACTCCACTAGTTTGCTATAATTATTGTACAAAGATCGAAATCTTAGAAAAAGTCCTTCGATCCGGCCGTATACGAACCGACGTCTTCTAGCAAACCGTGCCAGACGCTATGCCAACTAAGCCACGGAATGAACCAGCGGACCTCACGAATTTTTATATGTGCTTGTTTGTCGGAACTTCGTATTTGGTTTTCAACGACTTTATTTTTTATTATTTTTAACTTTTGTTGTTCAATATCACGAAAAATGGTAAGTCGTGAAATTTTACTTGTTATTTTTTTAACAACTCGTGCAGAACCACAAAAACTGCAGTAGTTGATTTGCTGTTGTATATATTTGTGTTGTTGTTACATACGAGTATTTATTGTCTATGAGTATGTTTTTTCAACTGCCCCCGTGACCGAACAGTTACCAACGTTAGTTAGAAAATAGATCCCATAAAAAATGTAAAAGGCAAACATAGGTCTATATACTGTTCCGCCATAAAAAAATATGAGACTCATGCAGCGCCAAGTTTATCTTTTTTTTTTCACTCTCGCATACCCGTCAACAAATTCCTCAAATTATTGTCAGAACAAAAATCTGACATCTAGACTAATTCATTACAAGGATATGGGCGACTAAAAGTACTCTGAGTTGCTTTAAAAAAGGCGTAAGATACGTACGTACGTAACAGTGTTGCAAATGCAATAAAATGTATAGTATATAACTAATAAATAAAAAAATACATTCCTGAACTACTGTTCTGTGTGGGAGGAAAGTCCAATAACAATTGGACATAGTTATGCAAACTAGAACCAACCCACAAAATGTCACTCTCGAGATAATTAGATTTTTGTAAAAACAGTGTGATGAAATAAATAGGTAAGTTGTTAGAGACAAACAATGTGAGTTATGTGTAGCATTGAGAATGATATAGGGAAACTATTGTATTATATAGCAATAAATAGAAAACATTATGCATCTTTTTATTTAGTTAACAAGAACCGTGTTCTAGTTTTCGTAATAAAAACGCTAAAGTTCTACAGTACTTCAGTACATGTGACATGGATTCATTTAGCTTATTTTAAAAATACATTGTATGAAGTTAAGCAGCATGGTTCTTTTTAGCTATTAAAAAGTTACTTATTTATGGTTGGTACCTTGAAGGACTTTTATTTTCTCCGTTTTGACTTGGTCTATTAAAGGATCTTTTGTGAGCGGGTAAAGGACACGTCGGGTGTTCTACATAAATACATAACTCAATTTCACTCGAGGTTTAGGATGGTTCTTGTTTGTATAACTATATCCAATTGCATAGTTTTTATATGTTATCCTATTCCATGTTATCATCATTTTGTCTTATTATATGAACACAAATGACTTCTGCTTGCAATCCGATTAACATAACAGGAAAACAATCATAATAAAGGGATTATTCTACAATATCATGTTAAAGTTCGAGTTTAGTGACGCCAGTTGCATTCTAAACCTTAATATCAATATGCATCTATACTACTTGCGGTCAAATGTTGCCTTTGGTTCCACATGGCAGAACAAAATTAGCTTTACACTTCCAAAATCTGATATCTACTCCATTTTCGTCTTTGTTAACCCGTTGATTAGGACTTAAGCGGAGTTCGAAAATGATTTGAGGTAAGGATAAAGATATGATTGTATTATTCTAGCACGAAAGGCATTCCTGCATCTGTGTTTTAATGTTGACAATATACACAAAGCTACGGTGTATATATATATACACACACACACATATACATATAATAAGTAGGTATAAATAATATGGTGTTCGAGAAGAATTTTCGTTGCCTTATAAAGCAAAAGTTTTGGGAATTTATTTCTGGTTCTTAATTTTTGAAAATAAATAAAAGTTACAAGGTGCCAGGTCGGCACTGTACGCGGGATAGCTCATAAGGTCAACGTTGTTCACCTTAAAAAATTCATTTGTCTGTCTGGCCGTGTGAGAACTGGCATAATCGTGGTACAGCAAGATGGTACGGCGTTTATAGTTATTTTTACGAATTTTGTCAATAACTTCCGGCAAACAAATGGTCGTGTACAAATCACTATTCACTGTATAACGATTCTCCAAAGTAACAGTAGCCACGTGTCCAGTATTATTAAAAAAAGAAGCAATCATCCGCTTAGAGGCACTTCGCACTCACGCCACTTTGGTTGGTTTCGGTTCATCTCGAAAGACCCATACACTCGATTGCTGTTTTGTTTTGGGATCCTAACTATAAATCCATGTTTCGTCATCTATTACTGTGTCCCACACCAAATTTGACGCCCCTTCGTTGAAACTGGTAAGCATGGCATTGCACCAAGTGACGCGATCTGTTTTTTGAGCCTCAGTCAAATTGTGTGGGATCCACCGAGAGCACAGCTTTTTCACACCCAAATGTTTGTCTAGTAATGATTGTATTTGACTCATGCCTATGGCTAAAGATGCCCGAATCTCATGGTACATCACATGTATGTCTGTTTTGATCATACGGCGCACAGCATCGATGTTTTTGTTGTTCACAGCAGTGGCCGGGCGACCATCACGAAATTCGTTATTCGTATTTAAACATTTAAAATTGAGGATGTACACTGATTACTATACGGTGTGAAAACACGATTTCTAAAAATTCAAATTCACAATAGAAAATAATACAAATACAAACTTACTTCGATACTTTACAAGTCGGTAAGTATCGGTTCGATACTTAACGGTCGTGAGATTCACACGACTGAGTTTGAATTCTGAAAACTAGCTATAAATAGTCGTCTTGCATGGTGCTTCATCGCCAAAAGCAGTTTGAAGTCAAGGGAAGCTCCGCTGAGCTGTTAAATTACACTTAAAGTCGTAGAAAATCATACCACGAAAATTTTCACGAGTTAAATCCATAATGATGTAGACAACCAATTTCTAAAATGACGCCACAATGTAAAAACAAGTGACAGTCAAATGAAATACTGTATTCTACAGCCAAAGAGTTCCATTTTCAAATGTTGTAATTACTTTTTAAACATTGTTTATGTAAGTGGCCAGCTCCGGAAACTTATAGTGCGTCCTATGTAAATCCATAAATTTAGGAGGTAACTTTTTTACGTAATAAATTATAATTGTTAATAATATGAATGATAGCGTCTTTCTTATTTATAACTAACTGCATTTAAGAGTTCATTGTCATGCTTACAGGATCAGTTCTAACTTCAGAGTGTATAGTTACGATGATTGCTAACTAACTAACCTCAAGTCATTCTTTGACCCCGGTCATCATCATCAACCCACTTATACGTCCCACTTTTGAGCACAGGTCTCCTTGGGCTTGAGAACACGTTTTCCGAGGGTTGTGAACCCTTCTTCGACGTGCAGGTTTCAGCACGATGTTTTCCTTCCCCGGAAAGCTCATGGTTAATTTCAAATTAAATTTCGCATATATATTCCGGAATTCAAAGGTGCGAGCATGGATTCGAACTCACGGCCTCTGCTTGAGAGGCGGTAGGTCAAACCATTAGCTACCATGACTTCATCATCATCAGCTTATACGCATCTACTGCTGGACATAACCCTCCCCTTGAGCACATCAACTTTCCCGGTCTTGTGCCGCCCGCATCTAGCCACTGCCGGTCACCTTGCTAAGGTCGTCCGTCCATCTTGCCGCAGGGCGTCCCACACTACGTTTTCCTTGACGTGGTTGCCATTCCAGAACAAGTCTGCTCTATCGGCGATCAACCCTCCTGCAGACATGCCCGGCCCACTGGCACTTAAGCTTACTGATTTTGCGAGTGAGACTGATGTCGGTCACTTTAGGTCTCGTTAGGGATTCGGTCCATCAGAGAAATAGCATACATACATGACATAGCTCGCTCCAACACACGATGAGCGAACTTGAATTTGTGGATAAGCTCTGTTGTTAATGTCCACGTCTCGGCTGCGTAGAATATAACTGGCAGAACGCACTTATTAAATTCCTTAGTTTTTATGACTACGACTTGAACAAGTAATGAAGATGCCATACAATCAGCTGAACTATAAAATAAGGGAACACACAAGTTCAGCTATTTTTCAACTTCATTCAATTCATGCATGATTCCATTCGATTGTTACTTTGCATTCAAACGAGAGAAACCACTGAATTCATATAAAGTTCACAGCGAGCAATAGGGCGGAATAAAAGGAAATCAACTAGGAAAACTTATGAAATCTTTCAAAGGATATAGTTGCTTTTGAAACGAGCCGTGGTTTATTGTTTGAATTTGCGCTTTCAATTTTAAAAAGTGGTTTTCTTTGTCGTTTTTTGGTTCCTTGTTTAACATTTACAAACATTAAGGTTTCCCAATTGGATTTTTTTTGTAGATTGTAAATTATTATTTTTAGAAAACAAACGACGACGTTAGCTGATACCAGATAAATTCACTTTTAAGTTTTGGTTATTTTTTTTTCTGAACTTTGACTGTATTGTATTGTTGACTTTATCGTTTTCTATTATATTCTTTGTAATTTCGCATTACTGCTTAGAAATATGATCAAAATTGTCATTGTTAATTGGCTCAAAGGTTTAAAAAACGACGTAGATTATACTATTCTTCCGGATTTAATTCGCGTATATTTCTTTATTCAAACAAACCAACGTTTCGGGTCCTTTACAGGTCAACCGTGAACATGGGACCTGTAAAGGGCCCGAAACGTTGGATTGTTTGAAAAAACATATATACGCGATTTAAATACGGAAAAATAGTTTCATTTCCTATGTGTTCGCGAAAACATAAGAACTCGAGACGTAGTTTAATTAGACGTAGATTATAAAAAAAACGGTGTTCTTGACGTCTACCCACTATATATTCAAAAACACGTTTTTGGTGGACCATAGCAAGAGATATATACAAATTGACAAAATTGTCTGTTAAAAGTACCCTAGGTAAATAACATAGCGTTCAAATTTGCAGTTTAAAGTGATAGTTTATATAGCTTGATGTGTAGCCGAGTGCGCGAGGGTGTGCATCACGCTTAACGATAGTGTCCTCTCACGTAACAAGCTTACACACACTGTGATGCCTTCGTTACAGACACCAGTTTGCGACAGGAAAATGCATATGAGAAGGCTATTCAAATTTTTCTAACTAAAGATTCAAAGGAGATATTTATAAGACTGTCAACTTAAAGGTGTCTACAGATTGGCTTGATTTTTTGTCGATCAACATGTGTGGTCTGACAAAATCGATTAAATGTGTAAGAAATAGGCGTATAGTATTTTTTGTAGATCGACATCTTAAGAGTCGATACTACCTCAGCCTGAATTTAATTTTTTTCCCGTACTAATACGGCTCATTTTCATGGGTCGAGCGTAATGGATACTGACTTTATTTCAGAATTATTTTTTTAACCGACTTCAAAAAAGGAGGAGGTTCTCAATTCGACTGTATGTTCTTTTTTTTGTATGTATGTTACGCGATAACTCCGGTATTTTTGAACCGATTTTCATGATTCTTTTTTTGTTGGAAAGGGGGTACTTCCATAGTGGTCCCATTTCATTTTGAAGAAAATCATCCACCTCGAAGGGTGGCTGCTCACGCATGAAGATTCATTTTTATAAATAGCGCCTAACTTTAATTTAGGAGCAATTACTTTAATGGTTGATTTTGCTATTTCTCCAATTCAAGGCGTTTTTCTCTCAATATACTTTGAGTAGTGAGAACCGATTTTTATTAACTACAGGGTCAAGTCCTGTATAGTGGCGAGCTAGGGGATATTTCAATAAAACTTGGCAAATAGACGTAATTCCACGTACTTTTGAGGTCGGTTTTTTTAGTACTCTGTACTGAGATTATTTACAAACGAATTGAAAACTATTTGAAAAATGTATATCGTATACTATACGTGTTCTATTCAGATCAGTTGATATAGAAAAACATCATTGGTATACGTAAAGTACCTATTGAATACATCGGTTTCCTTGTAAGGTATCGAAGTAAGTTTGTATTTATTTTCTATTGTGAATTTGAATTTTTAGAAATCGTGTTTTCACACCGTATAGTAATCAGTGTACATCCTCAATTTTACTATATATTTTTTCCATAGTGATTGATTCAACAATTTCACTGTCATGCGGAATCAATCAAAGCCATTTGAATTTGTATAGACTCTTAAGGCCAATTTAGACGGAGAGATTTTAGCGCACGCTTCATGGCGAAAAATGTTCGCTACTATCGCAATCAATAATCGCAATAAGATTATCGTATAATATTTACATACAGGCAACAACTAAAATATATCCTACGATCAGCGAGATTCGCAAATAATTCATCGCCTACTGTGATTTTTGACACAGAGAAATATCCCCGTATAGTAAGGAGATACTATTACGAGTTCTCGATTATACGTATAAACACGTTCTCGTATGACATGTTTCCAAGAGTTGTACAAATCGGCTTGAACCGTTTTCGAGTGCGAGATTTGTCATTCGGGTTTCGTAACTAATACAACATAGTTCTGTTTACACGGATGCCATCAATAGTAGTAGTTTTTTTCATACCAAGTGACGGGACGAACGAGTTGTGCGCGTGGTGGTAAACTACACGCCTATACATAGCAGCTACAGTGCCAATCACACCTTTAAATCGCAAAGATCTAAGGGACACTGCGAGCACGCCCGTCACCCTGAGCCATAACTTGAAGGTGGTGCCTGTAATTGTGTGCTATTCGCAATATATGACAACAAATGACATATTCTTAGTCGATATAACGCTCAACAGATACAATTAATTTATGGTATACAGACATTTGACATATTCTTGCATGATATAAAGGTCACTGGGTATAATAGACGATTGATATAACAACTTGCAATCTAATATACCGATGGCATAATGATAATTTTATATGAACACTTCAGATATAACATTCACTGAGTATAATGTTGAATGTGTATTTGTGAAAAAAATATATTAATATAATTTTAGTGATTTTTAAGATGCAACGGTGAATGAACAGAACTTGTTTACATTTCCTATTGTTAATATGTTCCATTTCCGTTGATTCGACCTCCTCCTGTGGGTTTAGGTTAGGTTAGTACATGACAAAGGTGCCAGAATCGAATCTGTTTGCATTTATTAGTTGGTTCGACCTCCTCCTGCGGGTTAAGGTTAGGTTATTATATGCAATTAAATACCCTGCTTAAAGATTTAAAAAATATATTTTATAACATAAAAAGCACTTAAAGCTGTATAAAAACAATTATATTTTGCGATTGTATATTTAATGGAAAAAACAAAATTCTTATTAACATAATGTAGAGCCCTTCAACTATTCGTAAAACGAAATATTGTGTTATATTGTTTAATACATTATACTGGTAGTGCTTATACCATTTGTTCCTTATGTCACTTAATCATTACATCTAATGCTTTTTATACTGAAGGTTTATTATATACATTGAACTTATGCCTTTCGTTGTTATACCTTTTGTTGATTATATACAGTGAGTCATTATATCCTTAGAAATTGTATCAAATGTTATTATACCAAGTGAAAATAGATTATTTGTTGTTATATCTTCTATTGCATACAGGCCTGTAATTTCATCAGCACTCTTGTCCTTCAAAACCTGAACGCAGTCATGCTCACATTACTGCTTGGCGGCAGAAATAGGTAAGGTAGCAGAAATTCCCTGTGCGAAATCTTTCACGAGGAACTCTATTGCTACTGAATGACGAACCTTTTTTAAATTCTTTCGATAATTTTATTTCGTGACGAGAAACTCTTTCCGTGTAAATAGACCGTTAATCAAATAAACGTAAACAATTTACAATAGGAGTTGTGTTGCAGAGAAGATTCAATCAACAAAACGTCATTGTAAGAGTAAACTCATAAATAAGCATATTTTATGAACTTAAAATGTACGAATTTAAGGTGTATTCGATAATGCATGGCTATGTTAAATTATGAAAAATTTATTATGAAGTTCCAACTCGTAATAATAACAACTTGGGAACCCATGGCCGTCAACATTACGCAGCAAAAAGTGACACGGTGTTGATAATGTCACTTCAACCGTAACAAGTTTCGTAAACAAACAAAGCAGAGTGTTCCGTCTACATCATTATCTGGTTGTTTCACCCTTTTGCACCGATAATTTATCCTTGTGGAATTTCAGCTCTATGCGTCTTAAGTTAAGAGTGTGGGGGTTTATGAATCTTGTGGAAAATCTGCATCATTAATGTAATGAATCATTTTTATTTTGTCAAACTTTAGTACTTGTTATTTGCACAATAAAAACACTCCCGGACATGTAATTCCAGCCACCTTGCATTTTTTTATTATTGTTTATTGCACAAGAAAAAGCACTGAATACATTTAATAAAAGGAAAATACAAACAAAAGGTACTACTTATTTCTACAAGAAATTTTTTACTGCGTCCCTAAATACAGGACAAAATAACTATAATAACGGGTTTACGTGCACAAAAAACAAAATTATGTAATACAGTATTAATAATATGAAACTATTTTAAACTAGATAAATACTTATTTCAAAATATGATACATATAAAATGGTTGGAACAGTAGATAAACAATGGCCCATACTCTCAATTTAAAAGTAGCTAATGATGTACTGTAAAAGGGCGAGTCCTATTATAGACGACAAATGCCTAACCGGCGCCTCCACCACCAGGTTAGCGTAGCGAGAGGCATATTTATGAATAAAGATTTTTTTGCGTATTTTCAGATCAAAGCTTGTTCTAGAACAACCAAGATATTCTTTTTTTACAATACTATTTTTTTATATAATTCTAAATACAAACCTTCATTCATTCAGTCAGCACTAACACAAACCATAATGCCTAGTCTACAGTACTTTCATAAACAGAAATAGGAAGTGCGTTCCAAAGTCTGACCGCATAAACAATGAAGGAGTGAGAATAAAAACTGGAATGGAAGGAAGGAAAAGATAACTCGAACCTAATAAGAGAGCGACAGGCTTTGTCCTGAGACCTGAGAACGCTGAAACGCTCTTTCAGATATTAGGGGGATGAAGAGTTATGAAGAATATTGTAGAGAACCGATACAATATGCAAATACCTGCGGAGACGAATGGGAAGCCACTTGAGCTGACTGCGATAGTGCCATAGCCAAAGATAAACCTGATGTATAGATTTTGCAACCGTTCAAACTTGTGTAGCAGCTCTTCTGTAGCATCCAAATAGCAGGAATCAGCATAGTCTAAGAAGAATGAAATAAGATATTGGGCTAAATAGATCTTACACTTAAAAGGCAAAAAGTTTTTGAGAGACTTAAGCGAGTGCAAGGAGAAATGGACTTTTCGACTGCTTTCATTAATATGAGGTGACCAAGTCAAATTGCAACCCTAAAAGCAGACTAAACTTAGTTTTCAATATTATTAAAATTGTTTGATTGGTCAAGTATTATGCAATTTTGAAACTGGTACTTATATTAAAACATCTGCAAAATGACTATTTTTCGGAGGAGACCACTCTATGAACAGAATTAGTCGATATTTTTTATGCTTAAATAGAAGAGTTCAGTGAAATTTCAGATTGTACAAAATTTGTTTCATGTACAGCACTTACACATATGATTACATGTGGCCTTATTTATACCAAAGGTAAAAACTCAAAGTAAAAGAATCATTTATTTCACAAGTAAAATAAATTAACACTTGAAAACGGTACTTTTTAAGCTACTGCTCGTTCACTACGCTGACTTACTTGAGAAGAACGAGCAAGAAAGTCTAGGGAGTTGCTCTTTTCAAACAAACTGAAATGCTTTGGAATAATACACTTTGGATGAAATTTCTGTGGAATGTCGTCTTTTCACACATCTTTATCTAACACTTTATCTATCTAACACTTAGTCTGCAATTTTTTTAATATGATTTTTCAATTAAAATACTTTTAACGTAAGTTTTCCTAAATTTAGGAAAGATAAATTCTTTTTTTAATAAAATTAATGTATTTTTAATACTTTTAGCATGTAGCAAGTACGTAACTTCTATGTGGTCTTCCCATTATACCCTTAGCTATGTGTTAGATTATAATATGAATAACCAGGCTGACCAATAAGTATGATTTTTATATATAGTATATAATATAGGTACAAGGAGGTATCTATAAAATCACTTCATTACGGAAACAGTATAGACGGAGAAGGTCCAATCAATCCGAGCATTGGACCAAACACTTGGTACATGCCTGAGCCAGTTTATCCCGACCTCTCGCATCCTCCATCTTCCTTTGAAAATACGTTTTCAGTGTGAAAAATAGGATATAGGAGAGTTACAGTTAAGTTGGTGTGAGGTCAATCACTTTGTAATTGGCCAGTGAGCAAGATACCCGTGAAATGACGACTGCCCTCTGACAAGGGTACGTACATGCTTGAGGGCTTTCCATTCGGGTTTAACACTCTCTCTTGCGTATTTTGGGGGTGCTCATTGGATGGATAACCCTTTTGCTTTATGTGGTATATGTCGTTTTGTACCTATGCATTTGTAGATGTTTTCTCCAAGACAATTTTAGATTTAAACATTTTTCAAATGCATGAAAATACTTAAGCGAGTGGAGAAAGCGTAAGGGGTGGCAAGTGCACGTCCATGGGCTCTGCCTACCGCTTTGGAAGACAGGCGTGATAGTACATTCATTTTATTTTATTTAAGAGCCATGCTCTTGTCGGTGTAGCCTCCTCCACTCCTCACGGTCCATAGCCAACTCCTTGACCTCCCTGTAACATGATAGTACATGTTTACGTAAATATTTTTGTAATTAAGTGTAAAATAAGCAAGACTACTAAATTTCATGATATTTTTTTATAATATCAAGTGATGGGACGAACAAGTCGTGCGCCTGATGGTAAGCTATCTATAACAATTGCAGTCATTCAGAGCTTAAAATCGCAAAGATCTGAGGGGCATCGCCACTGCGCCCGTCACCCTGAGACATAAGCTGACAAGTCCATGTGCCAATAATTTCACCAGCACCCGTATCCTTCAAAACCAGAACACAGTAATGCTGACATTACTGCTTAACGGCAGAAATAGGTAAGGTGGCAGTACTTCCCTGAAGGAACTCTTTCACAAGACGAGCTCTACTGCTACTAAATGAAGACACATAAAAATGTTCCATTTAAAATTTAGTCTTATCTTAATTGCTATAAAATGTTCAAAAACGAGTGTCTGCTTATTGCTCACAGCAACATGGTTATAGAACTACAACTAATTTTAAATTCTAAAGGCGAAAAGGTATGTTAAAGCGTTTGATCGTGTCCACAACGCAAACAAAATGCAATATTTCTAGTCCATCACTCCGATAGTCTAAATTGAGAACAACCGTCTGAATTTTATGAGTATAATACCGTTTTTACATTGAAAATGAAACATTTTTTTCGGTTCTAAATTGCGTATCGTCGTCATAATATTTAAACCGCATATGTCGACAATTTTGGAAAATTCATTTTTACAGCTTATGAAATACAGAAAAAATCAATGCATTACCTGTTAAAAGCTCACATCTGTGTCTGACATGTGAGACATCTATTGATACATTTAAAACTTCACGTAATAAATACAATTTTTGTAAGGTATTTTACCTCTCTTGTAAAATTTTAAAAAGTGAACATAGTAGCGTAAAGGTGCCTGTATATTTATAACTGACACCTAATCGTGAACCCGAAACCCTGGTTTATTTGAAAAAATAAATTGTACACTTTATTAAGATCCGTAAAAGTAGTTTAATTTCAACCTAAAAAGTCAACATCGTTCCGAAATCAATCCAGAACTTCGAAACATAAAACTAGAAAGTACTTTTGAAAATGAAAAATATTGTATTTGACTTTTCAAGATAGGCGGTTAGGCCCCAGGCGTGAGTGAATATGCGCAAAAGAATAAATAAAATAAACGTTTAAATTTTGAAAAACAAAAAGGTATTTCATGAACAAATTCATACTGAAAAAGCGAAGAATCAATATTGAAATGAAGGCGAACACCGGAACCAAACAAGAACAAAATGCAAAAATTGTGCACTCGACAACGGGACTATTCTGGTATAGTATTCAACAAACAAAACTGATACTGCTGAAAATAAGGCAATAAATGTCACACAATAATTAAGTGTCTAAATTCGTAAAGAAACAAAGAAAAACAGTAAACATTACTGCGTTCCGGTTTTGGAGGGTAAGGGTGCTGGCAAATTACAAGCATGTGGGACTTACAACTCATGTTTCAGGGTGACGGGCGCACTGGCAGTGCTCTATAGACCTTTGCGATTTAAAGCTCTAAGTGGCATTGTAACCACTGTAACTGCTATGGAAAGGTGTGTGGCTTACCGCCAGGCGCAGACTTGTTTGTCCAGTCACTAGGTACAAAAAAAATATTCGCGATTATCGCAATTATTCTACATAGGCGACATCCGATTATTGATCGCCTCCGTGTAACAGAACTATATCGTAGTAATTACTGAAGTCGAATGGCAAATCTCGCATAAGTTTTGTTTATAGTGACCCTCGTTGTCAATCTCTTGGCTATATGGGAAGTACACTACAACCTAGCGGGCTTGCTTGCCCGCACAGGGACTTACTCACTGATTACCGTTTGCACGGACTTCATCACGTTCTCAAAAGCCTTGGGTGAGCGTATCACTAGCCGAGGGCTTGGCCCGGTCGCCCGCTGTATCCTGGTCTTACCAGCAAGTCCGGAGTCTCCCCGGAACTTCCTATGTCTCGGGTAGATAGATAGAGATAACAGTAGGCTTTAAGTTGAGTGCGAATCTCGCATGCCGTAATGGTCAACTTTTCTCTCAGGGTGACGAGCGCATTGGCAGTGCCTGTCAGATAGATCTTTGCGATTTAAAGCTCTATGTGGCACTGTAACTGTCTTGGATAGGCGTGTCACTTACTACCAGGTACATGACTTGCTCGTTTCTCCGCCTGATATCATAAAAAAACGATATTGTTGAAACGATGTTGTATGGAGGCCGGGCGTGCAGCAAATGTAATCCAAACCCTTACAGGTAACTGAAGATTTATTTCTATTTGTAGCAACTTATGAAATACAATGCAGTATTATGAGTGATGATCTACGGCTATGTAGCTACGAAGCTGTCCTACAACGTAGAGGTTTATATATGGCTACGCAGCCTACCCCACTAATGGAAGCAGGTAGCGTAGGCACGACTAGATTATCACGACTCATGAGAGTAGGTACCACCAGTAGAAGCTTACTCGGAAACGAGGTAGATAGTGCAGAGTCCCTCAGCTAAGGCAGATCTACACTAATACAAAATTTCGTGTTTGATGTCATCATGTACTGTGAACGTTGATGGCACGTTTTATATCGTTTGCCACGCCATCTATTGGTGTTAGTCCAAACTAAATTTGTGGTTGTTGGTACTTATTGTGTTATAATGTTACTTTTCCAATTCTCCACTATTGTCCACGATACGATATTATATAGTAGAAGAGAACTTTATCTAAAGTATAATCGGATATAATTATGCAGAAATAATTCAACACGCCAATGGTCGTTTTAGGGGTAAGTACACCAAAACACGCAGATAATGCTATAGGTACTATTATGTAGTGAAAATTGTACGATAATGTCGTTGGCGAATTGGAAAACTTCTGAATTATTACTATAATTATGCAAATATTATAAAATTCATACGCATTTTCCGACTAACGTATACCAAAACACATATAACGCGCTATATTTTTGTTTAACCACGATTAAATAAGACGGGAGTCATAATGAGCCCTTTGTCCGTATATCTGTGTGTTTGTACGTCTGTCTGTGATGTTTTAGCGTGTTCCAATCGATTCACACGTGCGTCCGTTAAACGCGCGTCGTTGGCGCTTTTAAAATACGTCGTGTGCTATTTTTTTTAAATATCATGATATTTATTGCATTTACTGCTTTTATTGCTATTTGAAATACTTCACTAGATTTTTTCTTATTGTATATTATTGACGTAAAGATCGAACAAACGCAAAGAAAAATCTCTGCGATCCGACTGCCTTGAACCATCGACTGTTTGCCAAACCAGGGCTTTTTTATTACGATACCAAGTCACGTGATAAGCGACACGCCTTCCATAACAGTTGCATTGCCACTCAGAGCTTTAAATCACAAAAATCTCAGCGGCACTGCCACTATGCTCGTCACCCTGAGAATAACGCGCCTGTAATTTCACCAGCACCCTTTAAAACCGAAACGCAGTACGCTCACCTTTTCTGCTTGGCGGCAGAAGAAGGTAAGGCTTTCACCAACTGTAGAGCTATTTAAAGGTTATCAGCTCTTTTCCAGTTAGTGTAGAAATCTCAGCCATATAATGTGTTCGGGGCTTTTAATAAGCTGTTATATAGGGAAATATGGAATGCATGAAGGAAGCCTTCCCGGAAGACTCTTTGATTGTTGCCCATAATCGGCGAGTATATCATGCCGCTTGGCGAATCCTTTCACCACGATGTCGTTTACCGCCAGGCGGACGACTTATTCGTCTCGGCATTTGGTATCATTAAAAAAAACGTTTTCAGGTATATTATTTCCAAGTATTTTAGTAGAGAAGTCTCAATAAGGATATGTTACTGAATTTGATATCGACTGAAAAAAAATTGAAATATTTAGATTTTGTCGCTTACGCGTAAAACTTATAGACCAGAATAGGGTCGTTCACCCTCTCGGAACAAGAGAGTTAACGATTATCCCGCACACATTGCATTGCACGCATTTCGCTCCAATATTCCGAATTTTTCGTTTTTCTCCGCAATTTTGCCCAAACGCTAACAAATTGGACGAGATAAAAATATATGTACGTTGATTGTTTTTAGTCAAAGCATTTAGGAGACATTAATAATAACAATAGGGGGCGATACATAATCCCACTGCTGGGCACAATGAGAGGACTTGAACTGTAGTTCCCACGCGGACCTGGGGTCTCTCCCGCTCTCCGTCCAACTTTCGTCCGAAACAATGATTGTCAAATAAGTAATACTTGGCCAAATTAAAACACAATGTCAAATATGAAGCTTCATTCGCATTATGCCTCTTTTAATTCGGTCGAGTGTTACTTACTTGACAGTAATTGTCGACAGCTGTTGTCACACACATCATTAAATTGCTTTGGATATTTGTGCATGTTTTTATACAATGTTTTCCGTTACAAAGAAGCTCGTGGCAAATTCCAATTTTGTTACTGATAAATTCAGCTTCAAGGCCGGATTCAAACCCACAATCCTCAGCTGAGAGGCGGTACGTCCAACCATTCTACCACGGTTCAAATCTACCACGGTTGCCAAAAAGCAAATTTAGATTGTACTATCTCTATTACTTATTTATAACTGCCGTTGTGGCCACCGTTAGTCGTGCGCAGCGCGATGGAAAGTGAGCGTGCCTACAGCTCCGGCTACCTATCTTGTAAATAGGGAGGACTGTACATGCACCCGAAGCGGCTCACCCGAGGCACTAGCCTCTCGAGAACCGGATAAAGTCAAGTAACAGAGGTCTGTGACTGTCCTGTACACTGGCTGATGTGGGTTCAGAACCTGAACTCATAAGGTTCCTTTAAGATTAAGGTTATAGTGCTCTTCTCGTATACCCTAAGGGTCGGTAGGGAGGGTCACCATAATCAAAATTAATGTAGAATTGTCTGATCTGCCAAGCAGAGGTCCTGTATATGAAAATATTTTTATGGCCAACATTTATTTCTCTCGTGAGTTTGGGTGTAATTTGTGTTATCTATGTGTGTGCCCATGGCACTCGCGACACAGGGTTCCACTAGTGCAGGAATATAAGCGTGTATATTATTTATTTATTTATTACTTGGTACGAAAAACAATAGTTAACAATCAATCTTATAGAGAAAAAAATATTTTTACATTATTAATAAAAATGGAAGTAAATTAATTTTCTATTCCGCGAACTCGGTGAAGGTCAAATCGTGTAAAGTTGCTGCGTTTGTATTGAATATTTTTTGAACAATCAATTTTCCTACACTTTCTCCGCATAAAATTAATGAAATAAATGACACAAGCGCAATTACGGTCACAGACACCACACAGAGATTCGAAACACGGGTCGGTTTTATTTTCGGTGATAGTGTCTGTGACTGTAATTCAAACTTCACTGGGCGGAGTAGCAAAAATTTATTTCCATTTTTATTAAAATGGACTTCCGCAAAGTAACGCCTGAATATATTAATTATTAAAAATGATTTACCAACTTATTGGGCAACTACACTATGTACGTATCTTTTTTCTGTAATATTATTTTTTTAAATTTTGTCCACGTATATAGAAACAATAAATTATATCTTAGTTTAAAACACTAACAAATAGACGTATAACAAACCAAAGTGGACCATCTAATGAGTTGAATAAAAAAAACTGATCCTGTTTTATGCTGATTTACTTACTACATTAATATATTACTTATTACAGCAATCAACACGTACTTATTATGTCCATATCTTTTTTCTGTAATGTTACCTTTTAAAATGTATCTATATAGACACAATAAAACAAAAAAAAACCTTACTTTGAATAATGAAAACAAAAAAACTGAAAAAGAAATGTTTCCGCCCGGGATCGAACCGGGGGCCTTCTGCGTGTTAGGCAGATGTGATAACCGCTACACCACGGAAACTTACAAACTCATTTCAAAATAAGCGTACATATATACATTAGTGAAAGTATACCTTGTGTGTACACATATCGACTTAAAATTAGATCGAGCTTATCTGATGTTATAAATATGTAGTATTTTAAATGTCAAGCAGTATCTATGTCAACTGATAATAATTCAAATCAGAGAAATAAAATATTTTTTAGGAAATGAAACTGTTTTTCCGGATTTAAATCGCGTATATTTGTTTTTTCAAACAAACCGACGAATTCAACAAGTCTGCAGTCTGCGAGCGTGTCATGGATAAAGCTACACATTCAATGAAGTTTGACAAACCCCAGGTCCTTGCAAAAGAAGTCCGTTATCTACCCAGGATGCTGCGAGAGGCCACTGAAATTAAAAAAAACATCCTAATTTCAACAGGGAAGATGGTTTTTCCGTACCACCAGTTTGGGACCCAGTATTTCCTCTAATGAAAAATCTCAAACAGACATAAGACTGCAGTACTAATTACTATGTTTTAATTTATTCTAATTTCTATTATTAATTAATAATAAATTGAACTTAATAAAAATTCATTCAATAAAATAATTTGTTAAACTTAATGTAGCGTAAATTGGAATGTTTTCTTTGTAAAATTAAAAATAAGGTATTTAATTAATAACTATTGTAACTATAGTGAAAAAATAGGGTGGTTTGCATTAATATTAGACATAACTGGTTGAAGACTGTACCACCTCAGTCAACCGTGACCATGGGACCTGTAAAGGGCCCGAAACGTCGGTTTGTTTGAAAAAACAAATATACGCGATTTAAATCCGGAAAAACAGTTTCATTTCCTAGGTGTAACAATAGCGAAAACCTAAGAACAAAATTTTTTTTTTATTATTATTTTTGTACATATTTTATATATTTTATAACACATAATAAACGTATTTTATAATAGTCTCGAAGTGTATTTTATTTGGACGTTATATTACAGTAAAACATTGAAAAGATTATAACTTTTGTTTGTAAAAAAGACTGTCCTCAAAAGTTTGCTTACCTATCCACTTTCGCTCTGGAACTATAACTAACACGCATATGAAAGTCCTCGTCAAAACTAATCATTTTGTGTGCAGGGCTGCTACTGTACACTGTCTAGGAGTTCCTCTAACTAGTCTGCCATTTCCATCATAATAAATTAGCTCTAGGTCGCTGCCACTATGCCCGTCAACCTGAGATATAAGTTGAAAACTCCTATATGCCTATAATTTCACCAGTACCCTTACCCTTCCAAACCGGAACGAATATTGCGTTTAGATTTGGAAGGGTAAGGGCTTACATTACTGCTTCGGAGCGTAAATAGGTAAGATGGCAGTAATGCCCTAGATGAACTCATTCACAAGGAGCTCTACTGATACTAATAGAAAGTATCTTCAAGTTTATTCTATAAATTGACATTTAGGTTCAATTTATATTACGGTGGAACGGAATGGAAGCGAATTTTTGTAACGATATTGTACATAGCACAATGAACTCAATTGTGTAACGTAATGTGGTACAGGCAGCTTAGGTTTTGTATTTAGAATTGTAAGCATAATAGAGTGTTGATGTCAAACAGACATCTAGGAGTTCTGGACAAAGCTTAGAAATTGAATACTCGTATAAAGTTATAATTATGATATATCTAAAACTTGGCCATAACTATTTGCCACGCTAACACATCAGTCACTCTTCCAATCTTATCACTATACTCTCGTTATCGCACACACACATACATCCACATGCTTACATACACTATATATATATATACATATATTTACACACATATAATTACATACACACACACTTACACACCCAAATTTACAAACACACAATCATTTACTAACCAAACTAACACTGCATAAACAGCTTTTTTTATATTCTTTTATGTTCCTTTGTAAAACCTTAATATATAGATAAGTTAGTTACTACAATTGTCAATGTACTAGTACATATTTCAAAATAACAAGTATCTTCCAAGGGGTGGAGTCCTGGTGACCTGAAATACAGATCATACGTCTAGTTTAGGCACCAGTCTCCCACAGTATAATTTATTGTTTTATGTATTTTATTATGGATATTATGCCAATGTATTTTGTATATTGTGGTGAGAAATGAACTTATTATTAGTATTATTATTATTATTATTATCGTCGTTTATATTTATAAAACAACTCTCGCTACGCAAGCCCAAGCTACGTTCCCATGCTATAGTACAAACTAAACAGGAGCCAAAATCTTCCGCGGAAAGCGCGAGCATTCTCGGGTATGCAAATTCATTATGCTTTGTACAATATCATTACAAAAATTCGCTTTCATTCGTTCCGCCGCAATGTAAATTGAGCCTTAGGTATTTTAAACCTCCGATTTTACACCCGTTCCTTTACACGGAACAAATAGTCGTCATTTGTTGCATTAATGCGTTTAATTATCGACGTGCCTGTAACGAAACATATTAATTTTAATTGCTCTATTATGGCTACAATTTGTTAGTGGACAAAACAATTATTCCAACCGCTTGAGGAGGTTGAACCTTGATCTTGTTGTTAACGTTGTAATTATAAGTTTTACTAGGTGTTATTGTACAGTGTCGGAATCTTTATTAAGATCGTCTGTCTTGGCCTGTTTTCAAACCAAAGTTTAGTAAGTTTTCGTGTTTTAACTTCGTGTGTTTTAAAAAATGAGTTTTAAAATTAATTATTTATTTTATAAATACATTTAAATATGCAACATATTATGACCTAGCCGAATGACATTTTGTATTATTGACATGCTAAATGTTACGGGCTTGAGACATGGAAAATCGATTGTCTGATAAAAGAGCCCTATTTCTCGTATAGAAGTGTACATATGAAGACTTAAAAATCAAATATTGATGATCCAGCTTTAATATATGTTTTTTACTGAAAAGTATCAATTTTTAACAAAAAAAAACACGTTCCAAAGATTAATGATGCCATTAAACCGTAGATGTCTCGAAACGATGAGTTCTGGTTATAAATGATTGATTTAACTAGGATGACATGATCTTATAGGAATTGATGGATGATATTAAAGTATTGTTGTTAACAGGATATTTAGCAAAGTTTGAAGGAGAGGTTTTTAACATTTTTGCATGACATAACATCTTGCGATCATATTAATTTTGTAAACTTTAAAAAATAATGGAGTTCTTAGGGTTTTGCGATTGCTATAAATTGTAAATGAAAATATTTTTTTCGGATCTTTCAAAATCGGAAGTTTTTTCACACAAACCAACGTGTCGGGTTCTTTATGGTCACGGGCGACTATCACTAGACAAATCGACTCATCCGTAGAACAAAGATCTCCATAGTACATTTCGTTCGTTCTTCTTCGCTGTGGATGTTAGATAGACTGTTGTTCGATTTTATATTTCCGAAACAAAATAAGATATGTAAATTCTCAAAACACCTTTACATAGGCCTTTGTTTGAAGAACGAAATTCTTCTCGTAACGTACTTATCCTGTTTTCGCTATAAATCACATCGGACTCTGTTCTTCGGATGAGTCGAAATATTCGCGTTATTATTTTTATTCAACATTATGATGTTCTACTACCATGATATTTATATATTTTTAAACGACTTCATAAATGGAGGAGATTCTTATTTCGACTGTATTCTTTTGTATACATGTTACGCGATTACTTGGGTTGGGAACCGAAATCGATGATTCTCTTTTTGTTGGCAAGAGGGTACATTAGTATTTAGTCGGATTTCTATTCGAAGAAAATATTCCACCTCTAAGGGTGGCAAACTAGGGAATGAATTACAATAACATATTTTTTTTAATAAAAATGTTATGTTATTGTAAAAATCTAGTTTGTTATTATTAATAATACAAAGATAAACAAACAAAGACGAAGAAGAAAAATCGACTCGAACTGACTACCGCTCTTACCAATCGTGTGAGCTGATCTTATGTATTTCCCTATTTGTTTGCAACAGAAGTGCGATTCACGTAAGCTCAAGCTATCAAAATATCGTTCAAGTTACGTAGTCGTTCGATCGAAGTCCTATCCAAAATGGGTATTCACGTATCACTTGGAAGAACGTTAATATGAGTAGAATCGAAACGTAACGACTAATGAACGACATCTTGGATTGTGAAATTTGACATTTAGTCGTCGAAAGTCTATTGAAAGAACTGTCAAATTTTTTGCAGAATAACTATGACTTGTCGTTTAGAGTCAATTTAAGATCGATTAATATACCAGAATACGCTTTAATGACATTTGCATCGAACGACTTTAAAATTAGACTTGTTGACGTTCACTGTCATACGTGAATACGAAAAAGCAGTTCAACGACTAAATCGCTACGACATCGTAACGGTTTGATTACGTGAATCACCCCCGATCTTTGAATTGGGTTTAAATCAACGACTTCAATCTATAGAAAAAACATTCATAGCAACTACATGGTACAAACAAAACACTATCAACAGTGACAGTGTTATGTTTTAGTGTTGAATTTTGTCAAAGATTATCAATACCGTGGACAGACGTGACAGTCTACTGTAATATTGACTGTTTACAAATGCTATTTATCCATAGTTGGGAAATTAACGTAAAGCCTCTGGCAAAGTCGCTGTTAGTTGCACAACATATTTTATTTTGCTTTGACCCAGGGTCTTTCGCTTACTATTTATAATTATTATATATTACTAAAAAAAAAACAAACAAATTAAGTGAAAGCAAAAATATAGTCGAGTTGTTGAAATTATTGATGTTGTGTTATGTACTTTTCTTTGCGAAAAGGCAAAGATCTTTGGACCATGCAGCCTAGTCATTTCTTCACCGCACATCAATGAAACGTAGCGTGTGGAACGCTGCATCTAGTAAGCTAGTACATAGATATCGTTCGTTTAATTGGTTTTTCTTGCTGGCAGCACCACCTGTGACAAAACTTGTGAATAATATAAATACTGCTATAAATAAATAATTAATTTATAATTTATAGTCTTAGGCACACACATAGGCATATATAAATTTAATGTATTTTTTTTATTTCATTCATTCCTTCATTCCCCATCTATCATCTATAAAAATGTATTATTATTTATACAAACCTTTTTTTTGAAATACTTAAAATTATATGAATAAATTATAACGTAGTTAAACTTATTTGTCCTATTTTTAATTTCCATTATAAGTGTGATGAATGTAAGCCACATGATAGTAATAACAAACGTAGACAATTACAAACGTTCACAAGTAGGCAATTACAAACATTCGGGTCATTTAAGCGTTCGAATCTGTCCCTCCGTTGATAATTGCCCGCTTACCGGCCTAGTAACACAATATAAACCCCTTATGCATTGGATATATGCGGCTTATAAAAGGAGCCTTAGACGTACATGGTTAAGAATATCGCATTGCTATTAAAATAGTGTTATAACTCAAAATTAACGTAAAATTTGATTCTCTACACGTCAATAAAACCGTCGATAGGATATTGTAAGAAACAATTAAAATATAATAACTACTTAATTCAAAATGAGGCAAACTTTTCGTGTGCTAGTTCTGAACATAACAGTCCTTACTCAAAAATATTAAAATTACTTTTTCCTTTTGTATTTGTAAATATATTTAGCAAGTAGGAAATTATTTAGATGTCTGTAATAAACTTTAACTTACACATATATTTTAATAATCTTTCACGAGAAGTGAGTAATTCGTTTTTCATCGACTCTAAAAAAATACACTTTTTGAGTTAATACACTATTGTATTAACAGTGCCATATGTTAACCGCTCACGAGATACATGCAGCCGTAGACGCATACCACACCTGGAGGTGCCGGTGATGATTTTATACCGATTTATCGGATATCGATGTTATAACAGGTAAAAGAACTAATATTAATTGCTATTTCGGTAACTACTCTAGCAAACCATAAAGTTTTTAATGCCTGGGTCTGTCATTTAAAAAAAATAAACAACTTCAAAAATACGTCACGACAATCGTGTGTGTTATTGTTTGGGCTGGTGATTTCGGTGTTTATTTATTGAAAACATACCGTAAGTACCGTTTTTTAAGTTTACCCTGAATATAAATGTTTACAAACTATACTTTAAGGTGTAATTTCACGGTAAACGTTAGAACCACTCAAACGGAATATTATCATATTTATCCAAGTGCACCAATTCATTAGTGCTTTTTAAGTGCAGGATTTGCGGTGTATTACTGCATTTTATTTGAGATGTTTTTATTGTAGTACCGAGGGTATTTATTTAGCAATGGAGAATAATAATTTTTATTTATAACAACTTGTATTTAAACTGAATGCTTTTCTAATTTGCGAAACCAAATAGCCGCCATTTTGCGGTAGAAGGAGCGCATCGCGTGAGCGGTTTTAACGTCAACGTTCAATTGCCTGACTATTGAGATTGCAAAATACATGACGGTATTTTAATTATTTGAGACACCTCTCAGTTTTGCAAATCCATATTCCCGACAAGGACTTATGGAAAAGACGTTCAGCAAACCAGTTTCAAATTTGCGTAATAATTTTAGATCAATCAAACATTGTTTTAGCTTAGGGCACTTAATACTGAAAACGCATAGTGGCTCGAATTATATGTCCGGGAGTGTAATAACCCTGTACTTACAATGGCATCATCTTTCAAATTTTCCATATTGCTAATTTGTCTCAAACTACGGTCAACAAGTATAATGAATTCTGATATATTTACACCTAACCCGTGTTGGTGTCATGCTTGTGCTCAATTTGATACAGCGTGACACGGGTGGGCAATTTCATATTATTTATCGTCCGCTGAGAATTTATGATGCGCCTCAGGCCTTTATTAGGGGATTTTAGAAGCAACAGTTCAGTCGAACTGAAGGTTAGCAATATGTTTTTTATTAGGGTGCTGATCGATTTGCTGGATGGTAACATGAGTAACTTGTCAGGAATAGGTTGAGATTTAATCCCATTTCCTTTGGGAAACCGAATTGTGTCGAATCCAGTCGAATGTAATTTGCTTTTTTATAAAATCATTTTTCTCACGTAAGTGTGATCTACGAATAAGTAATAATTTTAATCGATGTGATTTGAAGTGTAATTTGCTTATCTAATGTCTATTGTGTTTATAAACACTTACAACACAACATACTGTAGTAGTTTATGTGACTGTTACACAATGAAAGGCATTATTAAAATACGAGTGTGGTTTTATGAAACGAGCCGACAAGTGAGTTTCATAAAAACATCTTATGAGTGTTTTAATGCCTAATTATGTACAGTTACATACACTGCTTTAACTAGACACATATTATAAGCTCTCTGTGACGTGTTCAGGAACCGCATGTTACGGCTGGCGAAATGGCGGCAAATAAAAACTTTTCTCACGCATGTCACACAATCGTAGTTTTTATTTTTAACTCATAGACAAACTAGAATCGGCTCCAACTATCATATCGTTCGATATCAACTGCCTCCGTGGCCGAACGGTTACCAAGCCGAACTGCCACGCAGAGGTCTGAGGTTCGATTCCCGGGCCGGGAGAAATATTTGTATAGCCTACATTTATTTATTTCGTGAGTTTGGGTGTAATTTGTGGTTGTCTATATGTGTGTCCATGGCACTCGCGACACAGGGTTTCCTAGTGCGGGGCTATGTTGAGTGCGTGCGTTATTATTATTATCAAGTAACGTGTGAAATTGTCAAAATTGTTTGCTATTGACATTTCATTTCGAATAAAACTTCATCTCGACTGATATTAGAATTGAGGTCCAATCAAATAATTTTGTTTTTCAGAGACGTTCGAAATTTGAATGTAATAATAATATTGAATTCGATGATAATATGAAGCAATAATAACATTTTCACAGATAAGAAACTTGTTCTAACAAAACTATCTATTAGCTGGTCGTAATTTGTGGTTTTTTATCACATCATAGAGGGTTTATGATATGTGTGTAGATAAAAAGTTTTCTTCTGATATGATATTTAAAGCTAATTTGACAATAGTTCATTTTAACCGACTTGAAAAAAGGAGGAAGTTTTCAATCCGACTGTATTTTTTATTTTTTTGTGTATACATGTTACGCGATAACTAATTTGTGGACCGGTTTTGATGATTCTTTCGTTGTTGGAAAGACGGTATCACAGACCAAATAAATTCTTTTCACTTCCGTGAAGGGCACTGTCCCATTTAAATTTGAACAAAATATTCTACCTCTATGTGTGGCAAGCTATGGGATGAATAACTTTTGAGGTCAGTTATTTTAGTACTCTGTACTGAGATTATCATTTTTGCTTTTATCTTTCTTACGTACGCTTAGAGATGGAAGGGTGAGAGCCTGGAGCTCTATAACACAGGTTAATCCTAGTATGGACACCAGACTCACAAATGAAATTATTATCAATAAGATTTAAGTTATTGAATATACAAACTTCCCATACTAACTTATGGCGCGCAGACTTAGTCACTTACAAAGATCGGGGTCTGTCAATGAGCAATGGAGCGCAGCATACTTGGTGTGAAACGGACCGAACGAATTCGAAACACGACCCTGCGCTCCCAAACTCAGATTGCTGATGTAGCCCAAAAAGCTGCGAAGTTGAAAAGACGTTGGGCTGGTCATGTCTGCCGCATGCCTGGAGACCTGTGGGCGAAGGTAACCACCCAGTGGAGCCCCAAAAGCGTAAGGCGCCGCGGCAGATCGAGAAAGCGATGGCGTGACGAACTGGACGCCTATGACAAGGGTTGGGTCCAGTTAGCTCAAGATCGGGATGCGTGGAGGGATCAGGAAGAGGTCTTTGCCCAGCAGTGGGATATATCAGGCTAATTGTAATTGTAACATGTAAAGACCAAAGGTCTAAGTTTCATTTCAGAAAAATAATAGACATTTTCAATTTTCGATAGTACTAAAAACGTCATGATATTATAGCAAAGTTCCGGATGTTTTCTAAAACAATAGACGAGATTCGGAAACAAAGTTTTCTGGTTCAGACTACAGTCGACCTATTACCCTGTGGAAACCAGTGAGTGAGGGTGGTTGCATTACCATTTTTATAGCGATGTGTCTGAGTATTATGCAGATTGCCGTTCGTCGCATAACGACTAAGGCGCGCAATGTATGCCGACAACGTGTAAATTGAGAAGAATTAGCGGTGTTGCCGACAGTTTGTAATAAGGATTTATTTTTTTAACAAGCACTGACAGGACAGGCATTTGCAGGTATTAGTAAGTAGTAGCTTTCATCGAAGAAAGAAAATATCTTTACGAAGAAACTTTTAGTATACTAGAGTTGCTAAAAGAGTTCATTTAGGAAAGTATTGCCACCGTATCTATTTCTTCCGCCAAGCGGTAATGTGAGCATTACTCTGCGTTTAGATTTTGAATGGATAGCTGATGAAATTACAAGTACATGGAAGTCGTCTATTCACGTCTTAGGATGACGGGCGCAGTGGCAGTAAACTTTGCGATTTAAAGCTGACTTGTTCGTTCGGTCACTTGGTACAAAATATTCATCATTTTTCTAATGTACTTTGATCATCGTCTCATCCGACTTGATCCATTGCTAGATACAAGCGTCCACTTTGGATTCAATTGACAAGCGTGTCAAGCAGCTTATAGGTGACTCAGAATTAGTACAGGCGAAGCTGCAAAGCCTTGAACACGGCCGTAAAATTGCCTGCTCATCGGTATTCTACGAATTAATTCCGCCTTCCCCTTTCCATCATCTACGGCTAATGGCTATGGAGTGGAATTCCCTGCCTGCAGACTTGTTCCTTGAAAGTTACAACTTGGACCTTTTCAAGGCAGGAGTAAATAGGCATTATTTAGGTGTCCATGCTCCATTGTCGACTTCATCGTCATTTTCTATCACTTGAGATGGACGTCAAATGAGCACTTATATTTTATTAAAAAAAAATAGTGATTCCGTTTGTTTTGTTTTTAATTTTAAAAAGTCCCCTAGTTTATGCCATGCACCACAATCCTGCGCTAGCCTCACTCATCTACGGCTCTCGTCTTTGGCAATGCCGTCTGCCCATCTCATTGCAGGACGTCTCACGTTTCTATAGCCACCTCTTGGCCACCATGCGGTTGTCACCTTACTCCATCTGCGTCATGGTAGCAGCTAGATAATACTTACTATTAATACGGCGATGGTACTGGCAAGATGAAAGCTTACAATATAATAGTGTGTCTGTTATAAACCTGATCATCTGTGGCCATAGTTCACTGGGCCTTCTAGTGGATACTATTTGAAAACCTTCATTCTTATTTTCAACTCCGCAATATACATCACTGTAATATTTCCAAATCGCTCCTTAATTTCTTTTAGACCAAACTTACACTATGTTCTGACAGCGAGGGTTTCGCTAATCTATGCAAACCCTGTTTAAGATTGACTTGTTTGTACCACACTTCGCTTGTACAAGAGCTGATTACCGAACGAGGTATACCTACTCTCATGGGCTTTTCTTACTAACACGGTAAGCCTGTTTTACTTCGCGCACTTTCCTTTTAGAGTTAGTCTTGGGATTATAAGGAAAATAATTCTAGTACACAAAGAACCCTGATCCCGTTTAATTTTTATGATATATATAGATATGCTTAATTAAATAAAGGCAAAAGTTCGACACTTTTTTGTTCAAATAAAAGAATCACATAGATAAATGAAAAGTACACTAATACTTTAAGCCCGTCTTAATAATTTCTTCTCAAGCTTCAGGATCGATGTCTTACTTAATTAAGTCTTTTTTAGGTTTGTTGAATGTCACGATGTTGACCACCATGATATTCAATTATTTTTTCGTGAAATGACTCCACTAGCCCGTCATAATTATTGATATAAAAATCGAAGACTAAGAAAAAATTCATTCGATCCGGTTGGATTAAAAAAAATAAAACGTATTCCAGCAAACCGTGGCAGACGCTATACCAACTAAGCCAACGAACTAGCAGACCGTACGAATTTTTCTATGTGCTTGTTGCGCAGATCTTTGTTTTTGTTTTTTAACGACTTAAGTTGTTATTAATAAATATTCACTGAGCGCACATCAAGGATTATACGTTGCCTATGCATCAAGCCATGGTAGCCTAATGGTTTGACCTACTGCCTTTCAAGCAGAGGGTCGTGGGTCGAATCCGGACTCGCACCTCTGAGTTTCTTGGAATTTATGTGCGAAATTTTATTTGAAATTTATCATGAGCTTTTCGGTGAAGGAAAACACCGTGATGAAACCTGCACGTTGAAGAAGGTTCACAGCACTCGGAAAACGTGTGAAGTCAAGAAGGCCAGAGTGGCGGACTATGCCCTAAACCCTCTGAAAGGAGACCTGTGACCAGCAGTGGGATATATAAAAAGGTTGATGATGTTGTATGTTGTTGATGCATCATTTGAAAGTTGTCAAAAATTTCGCTTATTAATCCGTCAGCAAATGACCCGTAGTTCAATATCGTAATCAATCAGTTACAGGGTCTTGATCACATGAGTAGGTAACTATCTTCGTTGCATAAATATTGTCTGTGAAGACAGTAAAGTTTCATCGGATGCATCTCAAGATCTCAGTAAAATCTCACCCGATACTTAAGGCTCGTTTTAAATTACTGCGGAACGGAATGGAAGCAAATTTTTATAACGAAATTGTAGATAGCGTAAATTGTGTAACGTAAAAACTAGTACGATAAGGTACAAACTAGATATGACACTGGAATCCCCGAAACAGCGCGAGAATTCTCCCGAATTCACGCGACGTATTATTTCGCTCGTGTCTAGTTCGTACGTTACACAATTGACATATGGTTTATTATGCTATAATTGCAAGAAATCACTTCCTTTCCATTCCATGACAATGTAAATCGAGCTTTAGTGTATTGGACTTAGGAGTTATTCATTATTACAGGCCTAATAGTCTTGAATGCTTCTCCGATGATTGACGATTGCTTACTGGTAGATCTTCTATTAAAATCTCTCTCCGTCACAGTTTTGAGTGGATAATTATTTGCATCTCCTATTTCGAGAATAGTAATAATAATAACGCACACTCAACATGAGAAAGATTTCTAAAATAGTTTTATTTTACAGCAACCAATCAATGTAAATCTGAGTCTCACTCTTGCGGCAACTCAGTTCTTCAGGTACAAGATACTCAGTACAGTTTAAAATAATTAATAGGTACTTTCGAGGGTAAAGGGTTGGTTTAATTAGGGTCTCTGAAACGAGACTCTTTGTGGGTAGTTAATGATTATGATGAACTGATGTTTACTTGAAACCTGTCGTATTTGGGAGGTTTGATGTATGGAAGGAATACGGTTTGGGTTCATTTTGGTTCATTTATACTTGTTGTTATCCCTAAATAACGCCAGGTCTAAGTGCAATGAATGAGCGTGAGACAAGACTGATGTTAGTGGGGGAAGTGGAAGAACAATGCAAATATAGTTTCTATCTACTCTAGATATGAGATGAGAGAATCTAAATTGTTGTTGAAAAAAAAATTTTTTTCATTTTCATTTTCATAGTCTCAGTTTATGATAAGCATGAAATTGGTTGCTAGTGTATAGCCATCTTGACGCTTGTGAAAACGTCAATCTTTTACAAACATCAATAGCTATCTACTGCATGGGTACAGCTAAGTCAATGCTACGACTTCTTGTGATTCTAATACATCCAGTATTTCGTTATATGACAAAAAATCACGCATCAAAATATTTTTTTTAACGAATGTAATGATAAACATAATCCAACAGCGTTGTATCGCGACGAGTGGAAAAAATGAAGAGAGGTCTTTGCCCTGGAATGGAACAGTAACGGCTGGAAACTGAAACGAAAATGAAAAAATGATAAACAACATTAAATAATTAATTAATTCGTGGAATAAAAATAAACTAGCTGTTTTTGACAGTCATTTTCACAAATTCACAAATTCATTAAAGGGTCAAAATTAACGAGGTATAAAACTATTGTGAAACACAAATTTTACATTACATTGTTATTTTACAGCTTCTGTAAAGATACGTGGATGATAAAAATCTATGCTAGTAACCCGTTTAGCTTTTGCAGATTGTCTCATTTGAAATAAATATTGTAAATGATATATTCAAATGTTTATTTACAAAAAGCAATCCTTAGACTTCCGTATTTATTCGTCTTACTAGAATTTGCCTTACTAATGAGTAGTAGAGTTTAAGCAAAGTGACGATTTCAAATGTAATTACTTGCCTATGAAATAAAGATTAATTTATATTGTGTTTGGTGATATTTGTTTCCTTCAGTTATATTTTCTTATGCCTTTATTATTTAACATAAGCATAGTATAGGAAATGAAACTTTCGGTTCTAAATCGCTTACATTGGTTTTTTCAAACCAAAAAACTGGGCATCCGTAATACGGTGAAGCGATATTTCACGCCTAGACAGGCCTTAACTTTCTAGAAAACCTAAGTCCGATCTTGCATTGAGCATTGCAATCACCTGTGGGATGAATTAACTAAATATCAATTAGATGCTCTTGACTCGGTTGAACGCAGAATTAGGAGACTAATTGACGACGATAAGCTCGAATTTAAATTTCATAGTTTAGTCCACCGGCGAAAAGATACCTGTTTGTCGGTTTTCTACAGAATATACTTCGATGAGTGTGCCAATGAGATCCATCAGCTCATTCTGCTCACACCCTTAGCTTAATGCCCGCCCCTTTACCATCAGAAATACATATATATGGCGGGATATTTTCCCTACATGCTAGATATTCCCATCGCCTACTAAGCGCTTTTCGTCATTTTTTATTATGGGCACAGTCTACAAACGAGATTCCCGGCTTACGACTGTTGCCGAAAACATACAACCCGAGTATCTTTTGTCCCGTGGTCACAGCCGATTGCGGTGACCCAGTTCCGTCATGGTATGTTTGAAAATAGTACATTACTGCAGATAGTACGTAAGTAATAACACAAACACATTCAACGCACACGCACACACTCAACATAGCCCCACGCTAGAGAAGCCCTGTGTCGCTGGTGCCACGGACACACACATAGACAACCACAAATTACACCCAAGAGAGAGAGAGAGAGAGAAATAAATGTAGGCCATACAAATATTTCGCCCGGCCCGGGAATCGAATCTGGGACCTCTGCATAGCAATCCGGCATGGTGACCGTTCGGCCACGGAGGCAGTTTAATACAAGCTGCGATGTAAGTAATACGAGTCAAGCCAATCCCCTATCTGGTTGAGACATGTATTTCTATAGTGCTTTTCTCCAACAATGTGAGGAAATAATAAAAGACTAAAGAGAAAAAAATGTTTAATAGAAAAAGTAAAGAAAAAAACATCAAATTATAACCTAACCTCCGGTTAAAAAAACCGACCTCAAAAGTCATTCATCCCCTAGTTTGCCACCCTTAGAGGTGGAATATTTTCTTGAAATTTAAATGGGACCACATCTGAGGTACTTTCCAACGAAAAAGAATTATCAAAATTGGTTCACAAACGGCGGAGTTATCGCGTAACATACATACAAAAAAATACAGACGAATTGAGAACCTCCTCCTTTTTTAAAGTCGGTTAAAAATTATATGTAATATGACAGATGTAACATGAGTAATGCTGAAGAAAATGTCATTGTTTTTCCAGGCACATTAATTGTAGTCTGCTGAACTTCTGATGATGTGGTCGAATATGTATCCATTATAGTATTTTCGTTCTTTAGAAATCATTTTCGAGATGAAAATATAAAAACGACGAAAAAACAGAAACGAATATCAAAACAAATCAGTTTTTATTTCCACCCTTTTTAAAGTAAGCTGTACAGATAGGTATGTTTAATTCTCGTAGTTTAATTTTTTTTTATAAATACCAAGTGCCGGGATAAACAACTCGTGCGCCTGGTTGTAAGCGACACGTCTGTCCATAATAATTGCCGTGCTACTCAGAGCTTTAAATCTCAAAGGTCGAGGCACTGCCACTACGCCCGTCATCCTGAGATATAAGTTGTCAAGTCCCATGTGCCTATAATTTCACCAACACCCGCACCCTTCATAACTGCTTGCTAATTACTACTAATTACTGCTTGGCGGCAGAAATAGGTAAGGTGGCAGTACTTTCTTGGACGAACTCATTCACAAAGAGTTCTACGGCTACTAAACTACTACCTCCTATGTGTAACGATAGCGAAAACCTATGCATCGACAAGTATAGTATTATTTCTGTATTCGTAATAAAGAATGCGCTACCAAATTGCCCTCACTTGTATTCTATTTCCCTCGGAAAGAATAATAAACAGAAACTAGCATGCAGCCTCCACTAGTGTCAGTGGAGTGCGCAAAGGAAGTCATAATCGTAAAGTGCGGCGCATATTTCCGCCTTTTGCTTGCAGTACGGCTCTATATCTTAGTTTTATGCACCGCTTTGTCGGATTTGAATTGCATCCAAGTGCTATTTTTACTTGAGTCAAGAAATAATAAGGGTTGATTTCAAGTTTTAGTACCATTTGAGTGTTAGTAGTTTGTTTTTTATTTGTAGTAAAACACTGGTTTGTTATAATTTAATGATTACTTACACAAAGATCGGACACTAAAAAAAATCACAGATCGAACTAGCGGACCTTACGAATTTTTCTATGTGCTTGTTGTAAATCTTTGTTTTTGGTTTTTAACGACTTTTTTGCCGTAGCACTATTTGTGAGCAATCTGTTTCTTCACTAAGCCAGGTACCTTTACAGCTATCAGCAGCTGACAAGAGACGTCGCTTTAATAATTGTAATATTTATGTTTTTTTTTATTGAATGGCACGATGTTTGATCACCAAGATATTCTAAGTAACCCTGATATTATAAATGTTATTGTTTTTAGTTTTAGTGAAACAATGGCTTACAAAATTCTCACCCTATAATAAGTTCACATGTGATTGAACGTCAAGAATGTTTTTATCGCAAGAAAATTATAAGAATAATACGATATACAGGAAAGAAATTATGTGTTTGTGAAATTTTAATCGATTTACTTTCCATTTGTATGTGGAGGGCAACTCGGATTTTAATGAAACTGGCGTAAACGCAGTGAGTGGTTCACTTTTTAAATAAAATCAGTTGTAAAAGACGAAGAGATGACACCTGATTTTATACCCCTGACATGATAAAACCAAATGTGATCGTACGCTAAAATTAGCTGCTTTTCAAGAATAGTTGCCTAATGCAAAATTGATCCTTTTTTAACTTATTACTGAGATTAATTCAGAAAATGTTAAATTTTATAGAGATTCCAAGTTTTTCATTGGTTAGAATAATCACATGACAACATTGGGGTGATCTAAGAATCGTCATTTTTGAGCGGCAAACATGTTACAATAGGTCATTATTTTAGAAAAGCATCGAAATGACAAATTTTATAACTCTCCAATAAAAAAAAATTGACTAATATTGTTCGTAGATGAAACCTCTCTCCTGAAAGGCCCTGGCCTTTTGCAGATGTGGCCTTATCGAACCAAGAGTGCGAATTATTGTTTTTTATGATACAAAATTGAAGACTGCGTGTTAGATAAAGATGTATGGATAGACGACATGGCTCTACATTCCACACAAATTTGATTCAAAGCGTATTCCATAGCAGTTAAGTTTATTTGAAAAGTGCAGTCCCTAGAGTTTCTTACTCGTTCTTTCCAGGAAAGTCAGCGTAGTGAACGAGGAGTAGCTTAAATGTGACGTTTTCAAGTGTAAATTTATTTTACCCATGGAATAATAATAATAATAAAAACCATCGTGAGACATAAGTTGACAAATTCCATGTGCCTGTTATTTCACCAGCACCTTTACCCTTCAAAACCGGAACAGAGTCAGAATAAGTGTGGTATTACTTCCCAGTACGAATACTTTCAAAAAGAGCTCTATTGCTATTAAAAACTGTTTATTTCATAGATGGCTTAAATTCTCTTTTTTTTATTTCTCTAAAGCTTTCGAGTTTCTATGGTTGGCTATTTTTGGTATGTTGTTGTATACTGCTATATGTATTCGTTATGTACAGGTGAGTTACTCGTTACCCAAAGTCAATCGCTTCGTGTTATGTCTGACAACAGCATGAATATTCACCACGACCTGCTCGCCTGCTCGCCTTCTCGTCTGCCCGCCGGCGCTCCTACAACTTACTGAGTTCAAATAATGGCAAATTCACCATTCAATTTATAAACCGAGTTTTTACTTCAATATACAAATTTTATTTTAAAATAATAAGTTTGAAGAGTAACCTTTGTTAGAAATTGTTACTAAGTGTAAGAATGTCAAAAATTCTGTCGTAACTACGGTTTCATCACAGAATGAAATATGGTATTCTCCTCCGGAAGACGTTGGTTTGAATCCAGCCGGTTCGAAGGAATTTTTTCTAAGTGTTCGATCTTTGTATTAATAATTATAACAAAGTAATGAAGTAATTTCACAAGACAAGTGAAAATGACAAATCCGCACGTGCTTCAAACGACGTTTTTTATAATACATTTGCGAAAAAACTACATTGAAAATAAAATAAAACAGTATATTTTAATGGTGTGGCGCGCAGCAGTCTCGCATAATACTCACCTCCGGTCATTGTTAATACTCAATAATAATAAAAAAAATAATTAAATATCATGGTGGTCAAACATAGTGACAATAAAAACTTAAAAAAGCCATGGAATAAATTTTTGAATCAAATTTGTGTGGAATCCAGAGCAATGTCAACTTTCCATACATCTTTATCTGACACGACGTTCACTGCTTTCTATAAAACATCATCATCATTATTTAAAATGAAACAATTTTTTTCGGATCTATGTCGCGTATATTTGTTTTTTCTAACAACCACCAGTCTACGTTTTGGGCCCTTTCCCATGGTCACAGTTGACCGTACCGGATACACGATGTAGGTTCGAAAAAATAGTCCTATTTCCGATGTGTAACAATGGCAACAACGCAACAACACGAAGTAATCATCATTATCATTTTATATAACATGTGTCTTTATAATCTTCGCAAAACTCTGTGAAACGCATTCCCTACTACAAACTTAATAATTCCAGTTCCGTGGTGTTCAACAGAATGTTACAAGTTGCTGTAATCACCCGTCTACGTTCAGACATACAATTTGTCGAGAAATAGAACCGTGTTTCATACTTCATAGTGAGAAGCACCATTTGTCTAACTACTGGTTTCGCGTTACGTTTTCAAGTAGAAAATTGATACTAGTAATTTGTAACTACATAGTTTATTACGATACGAAGTAAATATAAAGTTTTAAAAGCATATCAATTACATACTACAGCACAGTTATCGGAACACTAACAAAAATACAACATTGGTTTTTCAAAATACATCGTTAGTTGAAAGGACTGACCGGTTATTTTATATTTTAGATTTAATGTGAAAATAAAAAATTAGTTCACTGTAATTTTTTTCATTAATTTGTGTAAATTTCGTACTAATACATGTTGCAATACATGTGCATTGGAAGATGCCTTCAAGTTACTGAACCGGAAAGGATTCGGCATCAACATCATGGCGAGTATATCACCCACCTTCGATTTGCTGACGATATCGTGGTCATGGTAGAATCGTTGGAAGAGCTTGGCACCATGCTCGGTGACCTCAATAGTTTCCCAGGAGGTGGGTCTAAAAATGAACATGGACAAGACGAAACTTATGTCGAATGTCCATGTCGTACCCACCCCTATAACAGTGGGAACTTCTACTCTCGCAGTTGTTGACTAGTATGTCTACCTCGGACAAACCGTCCAATAAGGCAGGGCCAACTTCGAGAAAGAGGTCAATTGTCGAATCCGACTCGGTAAGCTTTCGGGAAGCTTCGGGACGTCTTCTTGTCCGCCATACCGCAGTCCTTGAAGACAAAAGTCTTCGAGCAGTGCGTGTTGCCAGCGATGACCTACGGCTCTGGGACATGGTTACTTACTATGGACCTCATAAAAAAGCTCAATGTCACTCAACGAGCTATGGAGCGAGCAATGCTCGGCATTTTTCTACGTGATCGAAACAGAAATGAGGAGATCCGTAGAAGAACGAAAGTCACCGACATAGTCCAAAGGATCAGCAAGTTGAAGTGGCAGTGGGCAGGGCACATAGCTCGTACAACTGACGGCCGTTGGGGCAGAAAGGTTCTTGAATGGAGTCACGAACCGGAAGGCGTTCAGTGTGAAGGCCTCCTACTACGTCTAGTCCGTCCATCCGTCCATCGACGGATGACCTGGTAAGGGCGGCGGGTAACCGATGGATGCACGTTGCGTCCGATCGGCTGGTCTGGAAATCTTTGGGGGAGGCCTAAGTTCAGCAGTGGACGTCTTCCGGCTGACATGATGATGATAACATGTTTGTCGAGTGTTTCGTAGCTAATTTTGCGTTCATGTGAATGTCATTTTCGATCTTTGTATTAATAATTACAACAAACTAATTGAGTAATTGCACAAAAAATAATTGAATATCAATTCAATAAAAATTTAAATACAATGAATAGCGACATCTCTAGCCAGGGCTGGTAGCTGGAAAGGTATCTAACTGGGTGACGAAATATCATAGATTTTTCATAGATGGCGTTGCGGCTAAAAAGTCGTTGAAAAACCAAATACAAAGATACGACGCAAGCACTTAGAAAAATTCGTGAAGTCCGCTGGTTCGTTCCGTGGCTTAGTTGGTATAGCGGGCGGCACGGTATACTAGAAGACGTCGGTTCGAATCCGGCCATATCGAAGGATTTTTTCTGAGTGTTCGATCTTTGTATAAATAATTATAACAAACTAGTGGAGTAATGTCACAAAAAATAATTGAATATCAATTCAATAAAAATTTAAATTTAGTTGAAAAAGTTTTTATGTTTATTAAAATATGATTTAATTAATGTTAAACTGATATAATTTTTGAAACTGAAACAATTTCTGTTTTGTCACTAACACTATAATAATCATTGTATTAAATGCCGATTTTTTTCAATAACAGTTGCATAACACAGCACTGGGTCGATATTAAAAAGATGACTATTTAATGACTACTTTATAGTCTTTTTATTGATTTAAAGATAAACGTTATTTTATACATGCACTTTTTTGTTTCGATAAATGTGCCTGTCTGTGTATGCTTAGGTACTCAGAGGGTCCTGCAAGGGTCGGTCGTGATGCCAAACTTATTTCATTTTCGTGAAAAACTAATAAAAAAAATCAATTAGTATATTTCACACGCCATAGACCAGAAACTGTTTATTACCTGTGGCTAATTGTCGTAACAGAAATCCTCCTAATCCCCACGTGTATCAGCACATATGGCTTTATTATACCAAGACGAGATTTGCAAAATTAAGTTTTATTTTTTGCGTTATTGAAACATTTCTGAACTCACGACGTTAAAATACAGCCAATTTACTATTGATATCAAGATCGAACAATACGAAGAAAAATTACATTGCTCTGATTGGGCTCGAACCAGTGTCTGTTGCCACAACGGGGCAATACTCTTAGAGTTGTTCGGATCGTTCCGATTGAAGGAATTTTTATTCGTGTTGTTCAATCTTTCTAGTATATTCACAAAAAATATATGAATGTTTGTATAATGTAGGAAAAACATCAATTTGAAAAGCTCTCCATCAACTCGTGACAAAGGTTGCGCCAGCTCAATGCACTAGGCGTCCTGTTATTTAGCTAATTCCCGGCTAAGGGCGCGTTCGAATTAGCCGGTGTTAGCCGCGCTGCAGCAGCGCTGCAGCCGCGCGGCGGCCGCGTGACGGCGATTGTCACTTTTCATACAATTTCGAAAAGCGCTGCAACCGCTACGAAAATCGAGTTGAAGAATTTATAAAGAATGCAGAACAACACCTTGCTATATGGGATATCAGTTCCACCAGTTATTCTAATCGACTGGAAAAAAAGGTATGGGAAAATTTGTCTAAAATTTATTGACAATTTTGAAACTAAAACTACAAATGAAAAAAACATAGCAGGTTGTGTGTAATTTTTAATATCTATTCGTGAAGTCTGTGCCCCAAGAACTCTCCTCCCTATACTATAATATATAATCCCTAACTATACGCCTTTTGGTTCTGAATACAAGTGTGACGAATAGTGTTAAACAAACGTAAAAATCCCATAAAAACCCGTAAACAAGGCGAAAACTATTTACAAATATTTTTCGTAAATCGAGTTTTGAAACTAATTAATGGTATATTGATTATTTTGACAAAATAAAGGTTACGAACGGATTCTAAAGGTGCCTACGAGATTGTCGATCAACAACGAGAATTATAGACGTTTCGAGTTGTTTGGGAGTACTCATTGAGAATGTGGCATTAATTTCTAGGATGTTGACAAGAATTTTCAAAAATTTATTTTTGGTGATCCTTATAGGAATGGCATTTATATCTGAATACATGATGGCTAACACGATTTTTCTAAATGCAAGATGGCGGGCACGATTTCTCAAATAATGGTTGGATATCGTTTTCGAGATATTTGGGGGTGCTCATTACGAATATGCCACTTGTTTGTAAATCCAAGATAACGGATACGATTTTTCAAAAAAACGCAATATGGGTATGCTTTTCGAGGTATTTGAGAATACTCAACACGAATATGGCACTAATTTCTAAATCCAAGATAGCGGGCACGATTTTTCGAATAATGGCAAGTTGGGTATCGTTTTAGGGTTATTTTTGGGTGCTCATTATCATACTTAATATAATACTTATTTGTAAATCCAGGATGGTGGACACGATTTTTCAAAAAATGCATAATGGGTATCCTTTTCGAGGTATTTCAGGATGCTCAATACGAAGATATAAATGCCATCCCTATAAGGATTACCAAAAATATTTTTTTTAAATTCTTGGCAACCATCTTGGATTTAGAAATTAATGCCACATTCTCAATAATCACTCCCAAACAACGCGAAAACGTCTATAATTATCGTTGTCGATCGACAATGTCGATTATACGTTGTCGATTATATTAATATGTTTTGGTATTCTTTTTAATTTTTTTTCTTCAGTTTTAACAAAATAACGTTTCTTCGTCAGAATCCATCGTGTAACTGAGTCGAAAGATAAAACATGACTAAAAATTTGGTCGCACGTCAGCACGGTTGCAGCGCGACCGCCACACGGCTGCAGCGCGACTAATAGCGGCTAATTTGAACGCGCCCTAATGGTTCATTTAGAGGTTTAATTTACAGCACTGATCGTGTTAGTGTTCACGGTACAGTGATGCGGTGAATCGTAACTCAAGTCCAAACCGACAAATGTCGTCATAAAAGCTTCAACTTAACGTGTTAAGTACAAATAACTATAATAATTGTTTTAGCTTTTAATTGTAGTAGCAGTAGAGCTCTTTGTGAAAGAGTACGTCCAGTAAAGTATTACCGCTTCACCTATTTCTGCTGCCAAGCAGTAATTGCTCACATTACTGCGTTCCGGTTTTGAACGGTAAGGGTTCAAGAAAATTACAGGCACATGAGACTTGTCAACTTGTCTCAGAGTGACGGGCGCAGAGGCAGTGCCCCTTAAATCTTTGTGGTTTTAAGCTATGAGTGGCATAGCACCTGTTGTGGACAGGCGTATCGCTTACCACCAGGCGCACGACTTGTATGTCTCGTCACTTAGTAATATTAAAAAAGAAAAAACATTCCTCCAAATCAATTAAAAAAAAAAATTAAAACATCAAATAAAACGTCACGGTACTGATCTCGGCTCTGTACGCTACTGGACATAAATAAGGCGTGTTATAGGATAGAACCTGCCTGAGTACACCCTAAACTGTAGGAGCTCTTCATCCTCGCCGACTTCGACTTCGTGTCACTTCGTGTGGTCGTCAGGGTCATTGAGGACTTCCCTGGGTACATTAAAAGTACTAAAAGTACAAATTTCGCTTGCTTACGTGTTTCAGTATACAACTAATGCCGTTCAGTGTCGACGGGTGGTACTTAACTCCTTGAAAAATAGCATAAATTGTAGCAGTCACGTGCCATTGTCGAACCCTCTTTTGACGTTCAGGCACGTATGCATGAAAGCTATATAAATAATTAGAAATGGAACCATTTTTGGTACTAAATCGAGTAAATTTCTTTTTCAAACAAACCAACGTTTCTGGTCCTTACAGGTCCCAGGTTCTCGAGGTGTATAAATAAGTTTCCCGAAGAACTCGAGGTGTATAAATAAGTTACCCAACTACAATTCAATCGGTCAACAACTTTAAAAAAAAAAAAAGTATTATGAAGTTATCGATTTTAAGTTCACACACAGCGACTTCAATTACTAGTTCTGGTAGCGTCTACCGTAATCTATTGCCGCCTATAGTGTCTGGTGTCTACCTAATTTATAGATGCTGCTTCATAGTCCATAAATAAATTAGTACTTCTCACCCTATTTCATTGTCAAGGTGAATAATGTTTTTGATTTCAATTATGTTTGTGAGATTTATTCCATAGGAATATAACTGTACGGCACTGGAATCACAAATTAACTAGCTCATTGCATAGAAATAATCAATAAAAACACTAAATATGTTCTTTTTTAAAATGTTTAGTAATCTACGAAGAAAAATTTAAATACCAGCAAAATAACCAGTGATTTTTTACCCTTGGTGTGTGTAATAATGCATATCTGAATTCAGGAGAGAGGTTTACAGATTCTACGAACAAAATAAGTCGATAAATTGTCAATGCTTAAATAGGAGAATCATAAAATTTGTGTCATGTATTTGGATTATTTTTATGACTTACATGTAATAAAAGCATTTTTGGCGTACGATCATATTTGGCTTTGTAATAATACCAAGCGTACGACGTGCCTCGTCTTTTCCAATTGACTTTATTTCAAAACTGAAAAGCACTCCTTGCGTTTACGTTATTTTCACTTACATCCGAGTTGTCCGTTACTTTTCACTCCACATAAAATTAGAAAGCAAATCGATTCAATCAAAGTCAAACAATATTTATTTCATAGGTAAGAAAATTACACTCGAAATCGTCATATTGATTAAACTCTACTGATCCTTCGTAAGGCAAATTCTCCTGAGAAGAACGAGCAAGAAGCTCTAGTGGTGCTCTTTGTAAATATACATTTGAATACATTTATCATTACAATATTTAATTTAAACGTCTTAGATCGGGTCACAATCATCGATTTTTGTCATCCCAGTACGTAGAAGCTGTATAATAATCTTTAGTATAAAGTTTTTGATTCACTATTGATTGAATCGATTTACTTTGTAAACTTAATATTACTATTGCTAAATCTATATCAAATAATTGTAATATTAAGTTTTTTAATTTTCAATTATCATGGTGTTTTACAACCATGATATTCAATTATTTTTTGTAATAATTAATAACACGAAGAAAATTTTACAAACTGTACATGGCCGAGGGAAGAAAAATTTTCATAGATTTCTCACAGATAAGCAAAAATCTACAACAAGCACATAGAAAAATTCGTATGGTCTGCTGGTTCGCAGCTCAGTTCAGAGAATGTCAACATCGGTATGATGAAGGCGTTCATTAGAATTCAGCCCGATCAAATGAATTTTCTTTTGTGTTTGATCTTTGTATCAATAATTAGATCAAATAATTTTTATGTGTTTTCTGTTCGCCAGTACCCCAGCGTTGTCAATACACAAATATTATTAACTTAACAAATATTACTAACTCCTTGTGAAAGAGTTCATCCAGAGACGTACTGCCAGCTTACCTATTTCTGCCGCCAAGCAATAATGTGAGCATAATTGCGTTCCAGTTTTGAAGGATAAGGATGCTGGTGAAATAACACGCACATGGGACTTGTCAACTTATATCTCAGGGTGACAGGCGCAGTGGCAGTGCCCCTCAGGTCTTTGCGATTTAAAGCTCTGTGTGACTGTAACTGTTATGGACAGGCGTGTAGTTTACCATTAGGCATGTGATTTGTTTGATATTAAAAAAAATACAATAGCCTGTATACGTAGTATTGTTAAAGCTTCACACACATAATGAATTAGATAGCTGTGTAAGTGTTTCTCATTTCTTTCCTTATTATGCGCGTTAATGACTTGATTTAATTTTC
>NW_020653851.1:18682350-18684847 GCF_003589595.1 Hyposmocoma kahamanoa | reverse complement strand
TGGACACACACACATAGACAACCAGAAATTACACTCAAACTCACGACAGAAATAAATGTAGGCCATACAAATATTTCTCCCGGCCCGGGAATTGAACCTGGGATCTCTGCGTGGCAGTCCAGCATGTTAACCGTTCGGCCACAGAGGCAGTTTAAGACTAGAGTATTATGATGCATAATGCCCTCGGATGTTCTGCCATAGCCCGTAATGATTGAGAAAACATATAAATTGATGCGTGTTAATAAAGCAAAAGATGTGTGGCAGGATCGTAGTAAGTACATTTTTTTTAGATTACATACATTTTAGACTAGGTTCAGGCAGGAGATGTCAAGCCTGATACTCAATTTTTTTTTAACGCGCACACTCAACATAGCCCCGCACTAGGGAAACCCTGTGTCGCGGGTGTCATGGACACACATATAGACAACCACAAATTACACCCAAACTCACGAAAGAAATAAATGTAAGTCATACAAATATTTCTCCCGGCCCGGGAATCGAACCTGGGACCTCTGCTTGGCAGGCATGGTAACCGTTCGGCCACGGAGGCAGAAAGTTAAGTGGAAGGCTTTTGGCTCTTGTTACTCCGATGTATATGTAGTGTAGTGTTTAAAATTACTAAATACACACAAATGCCTAAATAAAAACAAATGGTACCAAGAAATTCATAACCAGTGCAGCACAGAACAAATTATAAGAAATCTGAATAAACATAATAGCAAGTTTAATTTTGTTCGTAATATTAATATTACGGCAATTATTATTTTTAATAAAAAGACTTACTGCTCCTATTAACATAAATTACATCTTTTTAAATGTACTGTGACGCAAATGTAAAAATATTATTTTTTATAAATTATCTTTCCGAGGCACGCTGGGGTCAAGTTCGTAAATGGCTCTAGAACGTTTCTGCAGGACAAAGATTTCTTCAACGAATGTTATAATTAACTACTATGGTACTCTATAAATTAGTTAATAAGCTGAGCTCTTCTAAACGTCTCTAACCTCATGCAACCACATATTCAAAGCACGGCCGCACGGGTTCAAATTACCAAGCATGCAGCAATATTAAGAGCATAACGCATCAGTAAATTCACGAGACGTCTAGTATTGAATCGAATGCAAACGATACCAATCGGATATTAAGATAAGGGCTCTTGGTATCTCGTGTGCCCCTGGGTTAGGGAGAACAGATATATGGCCACTCGTATTGTCTGGATTTCTAGTGATTGCAGCGAAAAATAAGATTATTCACGTTAGACAAATAGACTTAATAAAATTTATTTTTTTGGTTTTTGTGATTTAAAGACGATTTATGTATTTATTTTTAAGTGTACACGTACACCTTGGTGGATGAAAAAAAAAGTTTCCATAGTCTAAGACATATACATAAACTCTGAAATGGAGACCGAGATCAAAAATGTTAAAAATGTAAGCAAAGGCTATATACCGTTACAAAAATATTCGAAAAAACGTGGAAAAGTAAAAAGGTCTAAAAAGTAATGAAAGATGATTACAAACAAAATATTATTGAATCGTTTTTTTATTTAAAACGCCCCATTTATTTATATATTTATTTATTAAGTATAGACTCAAAAAACTGAAATATTGTTTATCCTATTGGCAATGTTTCTGGGATGTACAACCTTCGGCCGCCCTTTTTGTTGATTCGGTTATTAAGTAGAAACTTTATTAAAAATACATTATTATTATAACATTATTCGTTTTATACTGTAGTGAGTATAACATTTTTATTAAGAATATTAAAATAAAAATAATAAGTTTTAATTCTAACTTTTTTTATTGAACTTTTTAATTCATTTCCTTAGTACATTTTATACTTTTTTTTTCTGGTTGTCGTAGTGACGGTGATTTGTTGATTGTGTCAAGTGCAAAGTCGACTTTAATTTGCGGAAAATATTTTTTTAATTTGTGATAGTTGAAACGAACCCGAAACAGCATTATTGGCATCAGGGACCGCCTCGATAGTATCAGTATCATGATAGCCCTTTCAAATAAAAAAAAATTGAAAACCGGTCTACAATTCATGGAGTAATCGGTACATCAGTAGGCATATCTTTAAAATTTTGTGGATTTTCCTCGATTTCCATGGATTCTCTCATCAGATTCTGACTGGGTGACAATGGGACCATCACGAGAGTGCATTTTGATTTGGGATCGGAAAAAAGAAGAAGAAGAAGAAGAAGAAGAAGAGGAAGAGGAAGAGGAAGAGGAGGAAGAGGAAGAGGAAGAGGAAGAGGAAGAGGAAGAGGAAGAGGAAGAGGAAGAGGAAGAGGAAGGTGGAAGGTGGAAGGCGGAAGGCGGAAGGCGGAAGGCGGAAGGCGGAAGGCGGAAGGCGGAAGGCGGAAGGCGGAAGGCGGAAGGCGGAAGGCGGAAGGCGGAAGGCGGAAGGCGGAAGGCGGAAGGCGGAAGGCGGAAGATGGAAGATGGAAGATGGAAGATGGAAGAAGATGGAAGATGGAAGAAGATGGAAGAT
>NW_020653851.1:18661935-18682340 GCF_003589595.1 Hyposmocoma kahamanoa | reverse complement strand
GGAAGATGGAAGAAGATGGAAGATGGAAGAAGATGGAAGATGGAAGATGGAAGATGGAAGATGGAAGATTATTCTGTTCTTGATATTTCGCAACTGGGTCACACTCCACAGTCACAAAATATCAAGAACAGAATAATTTGCTAAGTTAAGAAACTAGAGATAATCAAACACGTTTATTCCAGACCTCCCTTTTGTTTCAATGTTATGCTAATTACATTTTGAACTAAATTAACTGAAGTAAATTCATGTCGCTTAATTGGAGATTTCATAATACTTTAGCTTGTAATTACAAACGGTAAATTTTAATTAAAACTAAACCTTATGATATTAATTATAAAGTTGACAAATGAATGTAGATTGGGGGTGTTTTAAAGTAATTTTATTCGCGCATGAATATTTTGGCGAGGCTGTTTTTGATATCGTTGGTTCATATTTTAATGAGGCCTGTAAGTTTGTATCTTTTGGAAATTATACGTTTTCATGATGAGTATTATACTGAGTGTTTTTTTGTAATGGAACAGTATGCAATATATTTCTGTGAAAACAATTTTGGCATTTGAGTTGTCCATAAAAATGAATAAAATTGATAAAAAATTTTTTAGTGCTGATCGACTTAGTTTCATTATGGGATCATTTCATTACATGGGACGAAAAAAATCTGGAAAGCCGAAGTTGATCAAATATCATAAAATATATTTTCATACGAAATGAATACTTAACATCATTCAATGACACGAATAACATCGTTTTCTTAACACTTCGGTGACCCAACAGTTTGCACCGTGGACGCAGGATGAGGAAGTCCCGGGTTTGATTCCCGATATAACAATTATGGGAAATGAATTATTTTCAATTGTTTCTGGTCAGTGTGTTAGGAGTGAATTCCGTTGCTCTGGTACTCATAGTACAGGGGATATTCTAGTTTGAAATCGAGTGATTGGTGACATCAGGCCATACACTTTTGTTCGAATATCGTCTGAAGTGCAACGGAACAAGATTCGTAATTGTATAACGTGATGTACTGCCGTTTGTACTATGTATTACACTAATAATAATCCGTACACACTTATAGCCCCGCACTACGGAAACCCTGTATAGCGGGTGCCATGGACACACGCATAGACAACCACAAATTACACTCAAACTCATGAGAGAAATTAATGTAGGCCATACAATTCTTTCTCCCAGCCCGAGAATCGAACCCGGGAGTTCTGCGTGGCAATCCAGTATGGTAACCGTTTGGTCACGGAGACAAGAATCACATATCTCAAACAATTATTTATGATTTTGTTTCCGATTGAAATTCATTCCCATCACTATTTTGGTTCCGTAGAGTGTAAATTGAGAACGCTCGTAATTTTTACGTCATAAAAATACCATTGTAAACATTTGTAAGCTCAAATTGTATTCAATAAATTAAGAATTACTACTATAGACAACACTGTCTTTATTTTATTTATAAATTATGAAAAGTTTTAAACATTACAATTAATTAGTACAGTAAATAACACCAGAAGTTTAACACTTAAGATTTAAATTCAACTCTTCGCCGCTTACGATTAGAACTATCCAAAGTTCAAAGTCTCAAACTGGACATGTTCTTGACCGTACGTATATGATGCCTTGACAAACGACAAACCTCTCCGCTTTTAAAAAACGAAATATGAATACAATTATAAACATTTCTTATTTCTTTAAGACAATATAACGGTATTTCCAAACGAGGAAATAGAAAATTGGTAAATTGTTTTTGAAGAGGCTCGTGTGCTAATGCAATCCCCTAATGAGAATACTTTTAAAATCTTTTAAACCCGCGTCCCGTGGTACAGTTCGATATCGGCGCTTAAAATGTCGTTTAACCCTTTGGTAAAAACCAAAACGGGCTTAACCATTAAATTTAATTAGTAGGATTAAGGTACAACAGAACATTGTTTTTTAGTGTTTATCTTTAGAAAAATTCTGTCACAGAGCTTGTTAATACTTTATCAACACGTGTCCAAACACAAACATGTCCGATTACTGTTATTATTGTTATTATCATTATTATTATTATTAGTATACGTAAAGATAACATTATTTACATATACATAACATTTTTGATGGTAGTTAGGGTTACCTATACTTTAATTCGCGCACACATTTGCGCATGTGCAGACAGTGCCTAGCTGAATCTATAGTCTGTCTCTTTTTAAAGATGAAGTAAAATGACATTTGCAGGGTTGCAAGTTACTGCCGCGGGATCTCATGATTAAAGCGTGAAACCTCAGATCAGAGAGGAGCGCGCCGAAGACGAAAGTGAAGCCACTAAAGCCAATACAAATTCAAAAGCGAATACAATCTCGCGTCATTACTAAGCACGGCATCGCACTGTTTTTTTTATACACTATAAGTGCATATTTGACCTCCATCTCACCTGATGGAAAGTGACGATGAGGTCGACGATGGAGCATACACACCTAAATAATGCCTATTCACTCTCGCTTTGAAAAGGTCCAAGTTATAACGTTCAGGGAAGAAGTCTGCAGGCAGGGAATTCCACTCCATAGCCGTTCGCCATATAAATGTGGAAGCATAACGCTTCGTGCGAATCTTTGGAATATCCACAACATAGGGGTGGAACCCAAGCCTACGCCTAGTCTCCCAGTGATGGATAGGGGAAGGCGGAATCGTGCAATTCAATCGCACACTCTCCGTGATATATCCTATAAAATACCGATAAGCAGGCAACTTTACGGCGTTGTTCCAGGTTCTGCAGCTTCGCCTCCACTAATCCCGAGTCACCTATAAGCTTTTTGGCACGGTCGTCAATTGAATCCAAAGTGGCCAGTTGGTATGTAGCAGAGCCATTCCAAAGGTGGCAGCCACGTGGCAGCAGTATTCCATGCACGACCGGACTTGTGCTTCGTACAGCTGAAGCAACTGTTCCGATATAAAGTAACACCTCACCCTGGAAAGGATGCCAAGCTTCCTTGCTGCATTTTTCTGCCGAAGTTCAAATTGGACGACTGGTTCATTCCAAGTAGCTGGAGAAAGTCGGCTATCGGTATGGATACATCACGAAAAGTCGGAGTTAGCTCAAAGGGACTCCGTTTTGTGGAGAATACTGTTTGCATGTCACGAGTGGTTAGTTATTTTATGTTTAAAAATGCCGTCTTGTGTCTTTAAACATTGTAAAAGGTGTTCCCAAAAACAAAAAAAAAATAAGATGGAATATCTTTTCACGGGGAAGTATTGATTATTTATCTGTTTTGTAATTTATTTACCCGATATTTTTTGAGATTCACTCGGAATACAAAACCTCGACATAAATTCGTATGTGTTGCCACTTTATATCGAAATGAGTTTCCTAAATTAGGTAAGTATGCATGGGTGATTGGAGCATCGATTAATTTATACTTTTATATAGAAATTAACTAATGCATGAATATAATAGTCTATGCACAGCGGTCCTAAATTGTTTTTAGGTAACTCAGACTTACCTAACTTATTCTCAAACCAATGTCTAATAGCCACAATATATCGTCGGTTAAAAGGTAAAACTCACTAATAGCCTAATTGGCCAAAGGGAGATAATTAAGATTTTGTATTTTTTCATTATGAAAAATCACTAAAGGACTGGTATGTATTAAAACATGAAGGACACCACAGACTTACTGAATTTTTCTTGTCATAGATGTTCTTCCCAATAAAGCAAAATTGAAAAAATCTAGTTTTTGAACAAAATGTCACTTAATGAGTTTTACCTTTTAACCGACGATATACAAAAAAGAAAATGTTCAAAAGCAGCTGAAATTTTAGCCCTATAGATAGATACAGAGAACTTTCATTGTGTTGTGTGCACGTGCCATAAACAGAGTGATTTCAGGCGATGTCAAATGTTTACAGACATTGTTGCTGAAATACTATGTTAATATAAACTCCTTTGCAAGTAGGACAACCATTCGGTTGAAAGACCGAAAGGCTTGAGTTCTCTGAATCATACTAATGAAGACAAATACATAATGACCCGTAATAGCCTGTCTGTCTTTTCAAGACTGTCCCGTGTCTCGATTAAAGATTCACTATTGCCTGCTATTACGTAAATGCTTATTGTTACAGGACTTGTTTTGCAACTTGGAATCATTGATTTGTGTGCTAGAACGTTCCTTGTTATGGAAATCCACTAAACCAGTCTTGAATAATACTTGTCAATATTGCGCGTAGAAAATAGCAAAAAGAAAATGAGACCAAGTCTAATAGATGACAAAAACAAGATTGTTGTACATAGAAACGAATTCTATAGAATACAAAAGATAGCGCCAATGTCATTGTTCAACAAAGGCAATCTTTTTAATGCTACAGCCTAAAAACAAAACTAACAATTTGTCTTACTTCAGCTGGTGATCGAAATCATAAACAGAGGTAAAATAATAATATTTAATTATGGGCAGATTGGTTTCTCATACAAAATGTGCGCTGTCCATCGGAAATTTGTACGAGGAGGAAAATTTTTTCGAGTATTATAATTTTTTTTACGATCTCTGTGGTCGAGGGGTTTGCATACCGGTTTTCATGGTGTCGCTATCGCTGAGGTTCAGAATTCGATCTCCTTCCGGCTCAATGTAGAAAAAGTAAGTTTTATATGTATTATTGTCTCGGGTCTGGGTGTTTGTGATGCCGTCGTTGTTTTTGATTTCCATAACACAAATACTTTGGTTTCTTACTTTGGGATCAAAGCAACGTATGTTGTCTAATATATTAGGGGTTAAAGTATGAAATTGCCGTTTTATTGCAATAGGTTCTTTGAATTTTCATAGAATCTTCATGGTTTGAGGTTTTCGAATGAAACTTTTTTCAAATGGTTTCTGTGATTTTTTTTTTGAAATTTGAAACATTTGAATATCGACTTTCAATTGTTTTTGTTATTCAATTTAGACAAGAAAGATGGATACTGCAAAAATTCGAGTGATTTTTGAATACGAGTTCCGACGCGGAACTAACGCGGCAGAAACAGCCCGCAATATCAATGCTGCGTTTGGAGAGGGGTCTACTAATGAACGCACCGTGCGATTTTGGTTTAAACGCTTTCGTGATGGAAATTTCGACTTAAAGAACGAGCCACGAGGAAGACCGCCCACACAGGTGAATAACGATGAATTAAGAGAGATAGTGGAAGCCGATCCTAGTCAAACTACCCAGGAATTAGCGGCATGGTTTAACGTTACCTTACCCACAATATTGACTCACTTGCGTCAAATCAATAAAATAAAAAAATACGAAAAATGGGTGCCTCATGATTTGATTGATCTGCAGAAAGAAACGCGTGTTGAAACTTGTGTTGCCTTGTTGAACCGGTACAGAAATGAAGGAATATTGGATCGAATTGTAACATGTGATGAAAAGTGGATTCTTTATGATAACCGGAAAAGAAAAATGCAATGGCTGACCCCAGGTCAAATGCCACAACAGTGTCCTAAAGCAAAACTTACCAATAAAAAGGTAATGGTAACTGTTTGGTAGTCTCAGCATGGTGTTATTCACTATAGTTTTCTCCGATCTGGTCAAGAAATAACGGCAGATGTCTATTGTGCCGAACTCCGAACCATGTTGACAAAACTAGCAGTAAAACAGCCCCGACTCATGAATCGATCTTCACCATTATTGCTCCACGACAACGCGAGACCTCACACAGCACGAGAAACCATTTTGACCCTTCAGGAACTGCAGTTAGAAACCATTCGTCATCCTCCGTATTCACCAGACCTTGCTCCAACGGACTACCATTTTTTTCGTGATTTGGACAATTATCTACGTGACAAGAAGTTTTCTTCCCAGGAGGCAGTACAAAATGCTTTCACACAGTTTGTGTAGTCTAGATCGTCGGAGTTCTATCGCAAAGGCATTAATAACCTTCCCATTAGATGGCAGCAATGTATAGATAATAATGGCAACTATTTTGATTAAATAAATTTGTTAAATATTTATAAAATAAACAATTTAGATTTTCAGTACAAATCGGCAATTTCATCCCTATTATTTTATTATTATACCACCATGAAATTCATTAAATTCTTTTGTGAAAATACTCGACTAGTTTGTTACTATTATTGATCGAACAACGCAAATAAAAATCCTACAATCTGACTAGACTCGAACCAGCGTCTGTTGCCACACCGAGGCCACTGCTCTGCTGTGGATCAATATTTATCATCATCATCATGGCGGTCGTTTTCTTATCCAATCTCGGATGTCCGCCTCTTCCCTCTTCTTCCACTCTTGGCGATCTTGTGTCCGATGCATCCTGTTCCTACCTTCGTGCCGCCGGACGTCGTCCATCCAGCGCTGCGGTGGTCTGCCGCGCCGTCTGATGTCCGCTCTGGGACTCCACTCTATTTTGCCACGTAGCGTTTGTTTGTTGATACCGAATGCAGTCCACGCCTGCGCGATCCGTCGTTCCACTTCCGCTATTTAGTTCTCAAAGCTCAGTGTAACCTTATGTTATGTAAATAAATGTATTCGGTCACTTTCTTCACTGGAAGCTGGTAGTTTGTAACTTCTTGTAACAATGTTTATACTTATTGACTTCTTAGGTTTTTATCGAGTTTTTAGGTTTAGGTTCAGGTCCCATGGGGTCACCATGGGACCTGTAAAGGGCCCGAAACGTCGGTTTGTTTGAAAAAACAAATATACGCGATTTAAATCCGGAAAAATAGTTTCATTTCCAATATTTATACTTTTGTTAAATATTAATGTTACGAGTACAACTGACAAAATGTGGTTGTGTTTGTTTTTACACCTCCTATACAGTTTATTACAGGTTTAACTAGTATAGTTGATCAGTTAGCAACAGAGCTAGTATTACGTGTACCTCAATTTCCTTACATTCAATACCGTGTATAGTCTTGTAAATACAATTTTTTCCCGTTACTTAAAACCTTAGCAATATCCAAATCTCCATTGGTGCCGAGTCGAGCCGTCATAAGCCGATTACGGCCTGGGCTTCCAATTTGCAGCCAAATCTCTTCGCACCTTACAATGAGAGCTTTGTGCTGAGGAAATTAGACCGTGAAGTGACGCAGGTCGGTTGGCGTAATTTTTATCTGGGCTCGTCTTTACATACATGTAGAGGAAAATTTGTGTTGATATACTTTTTTCATGATTCGGTTTAAACTTAACACTAGGTATCTAGTGTGAGGACATAGTGAAGTTCAGTCAGCTGTGATCATGTGACCCGAAATGTTGATTTGTTTGTAAAACAATTAAACGCGGTTTAAAAATGAAAAGGTAATCTCATTTTTTATATGTAACAATCGCGAAAACCTAAAACTCGATAGTTTTTTCCTTTTTTCGATGACACCAAGTGACGGAATGAGCAAATCATGCCGCTAATCATTCATTATTTTGAATTTAGTCATGTAGCAATTTCTTACCTTACGATAGAAATTTGCCTCAATATAGTTCCTTGTGAAAAAGTTACTTAAGAAAAAGTCTAGGGAAATGCTGCTTCATATATATTGCTGCTGATATGTAATGTGAGCATTACTGCGTTCCGGTTTTCATGGATAAAGGTGCTAGAGGCTCAAGTGGCAGTAGTGGTTTGTGATTTGAAGCTCTGAGTGACATTGTAAAAAGAATGAAACCTTAGTAGCAGCAGAGTGCCTAGTATAGGAGTTCGTCCAGGTAAGTACTGCTACCTTACCTATTTCTGCCGCCAAGCATTAATGTCAACATAACTGCGTTCCGGTTTCGAATGGTAAGTGTGCTGGTGAAATTACAGGCACCTGGAACTTGTCAACTTATGTCTGAGGGTGTCGGGCGCAGTGGCAGTGCCCCTCAAATCTTTGTGATTTAAAGCTCTGATTGGCACTGTAACTGTTAGGGACAAGCGTGTCGCTTACCACCAGACACAAGACTTGTTCGCCCTGTCACTTAGTATAATAAAAAAAAACTTAATTATTAGGTCAAATGACAAACAAAAACGTCCAATGAAGGAGTGACCTTATAGCGACTAGTGTTTTGTAAATTATAAAAATTAAAATGGCCAGAAATAAATACTGAGGCTATAAAAGTGAATGTTCCATAATTATTTTTCCTTTAGTATCTGACAAGCAATAAATTAATGTAAAAATGTCATAACTTCAAATATTCTTTTTCGTATTCCCAAAAAGTTGGAATTTTGTTTGCCCCTTTCATTGTAAATGAGCGAACTGTTCTAGGTAGAAGTGTCGTAGCCATCAGGTGCACGATTTATTCGTCCCGTCACTTCATTATATAAAAAAAAACTTTTTAAAGGCCACTCTTATATAACCTAATCTTTAACAAAACCTATCTCTGCATAGGTACCTCGGTATCAACGCGGCCACATTCAATTTCGTCGTGTAATCCGCTTAGAACGTGTCACCGGCCCACTCGCAGCGGATTAATTATGTAAATTGAACTGTTTTTAGGTACTAACTTTAGTGTAAATTGCTTTCTGGGTGACCCGTTCCTTGTTAATAGAAGTAATAATTTTGTGGAAATCTTTACGTTCTTACGGCCTTAGAGCGAACTGAGTGTCTTGCAGTAATTTTCAGGTAAGTTTTTTGTACTCAATTTTGGTGACAATATTTATTATTTGATTACTCGAATACATCTAGTATATAACCAGAAAAAGAGACAAAATAAGGGCCATATATTCCTGGTAACACATTAGCGATACAGCTCTTATATTATATATCTCTTATATCAACTCTCGTTTGCACTGAAATATAGACAGTCCAACTACTGACCTGTGTGTACGTCTCCGTATATTCCAAAAAATATTATGTATTTATTGCAATAATGATAATATCTCTAACAATGCCGTGCTGTTCTATTCGATGGTGTGGGAAAAACAGCAAAAATTTAATTATAAAACAAACGGAATCACATTTCATCGGTAATTAAATATTAAATATGTAATTTTGCAATTTTCATCCATTGTATCAAAGCTCAAGTTCTGGTCGATTTGAAGTGAAACAGTTGACGCCACCCGTCAATACTTTCGAACTCGGGCTAGCCAATCGGAGCGCAGTTGTCACAGTAATGATATGGCAGAAGACACAAACAAATGACATTTCGTCTCTATTTCTGGTATTATACTCGATGCTCGAGTATATCATCGTGAAATATCAAAGAATATTTCAGGTTACCACACTCGAATATTAAATAATACTTCATGATGATATTCCACAAATATTTAAATAAAAAGACATTGTCACCAAAATTGAGTATAAAAAAACTTACCTGAAAGTTACCCCTTAGCGCTTTTGCGTACTGCATACCATTCGTATTCTTTCCGAATCCGAGACTACACAAATCTAGACTATAAAACGTTACCAAATAGTTCATTTAAAAATAGATTGAATGCAAGGCTTAAAGATAAAAATTATTACACAGTGACCGATTTCTTGAATAAACATTGTCATATAAATTACTACTGATATTATAATATTATTTAATTGTTTCACTTTCATAATTTTTATTATTATAATTTGTTATTTATTATTTTACTATTATTTGAATTGACTATGCATTGAAATAAAATTAGAACCTTAAGGATATTTTGCGCATGTCTACTTACATTATTTGCAATCTAATATTAATGAATTGTAAGTCAATCACTATGATATGCCAGATGTAGTAAAATATGAGCTCTATCTCTCTACTGTGTTCCATCTCTTGTTCTCCATATTTTAAGCAAATAAATTTTCATTTCATTTCTAGAAACTCGGAATGTTTAAACCACTTTGAATGTCGCTTGTGCACTAAATTCCATTCGAATCCGAGAAAATACGAACATGGCTTATACATCTACGGATTACTACTAAACTCTTTACCAAAGAAGCTCTATTGCCACTAAATTTGGGACTTCAGCTTCAGCTGTATCAAGCACATTTCCGGTCGTGCTTTGAGTACTCCTTTCGCCTTTGGGAAGGCTCTGCTACATACCAACTGGCCATCTTGGATTCAATTGACAACTGTGCCAAGGAGCTTAATAGGTGACTCAAAATTAGTGGAGGCGAAGCTGCAGAGCCTTGAACACCGCCGTAAAGTCACCTGCTTATCGATATTGTACAGGATATATCACGGAGAATGTGCGATAGAATTACACGATTTCATTCCGCCTTCCCCTTCCCATCACCTAGACGTAGGCTTGGGTTCCACCCCTATGTTGTGGATATTCCAAAGATTCGCACGAAGCGTTACGCTTCCATATTTATATGGCGAACAGCTATGGAGTGGAATTCCCTGCCTGCAGACTTGTACCTTGAACGTTATAACTTTTGCCTTTTCAAGGCGAGAGTGAATAGGCATTATTTAGGTGTGCATGCTCCATCGTCGACCTCATCGTCACTTTCCATCAGGTGAGATGGAGGTCAAATGCGCACTAACATTTTATTAAAAAAAGAGCGATTTAATCATGTATTAATAAATATCCCGTAAAAGAAGGTATTGTGTTAGTTACGACGTACGTTTGACATAAATATCTGGCGCTTTAAGTAGTATGCATTTTGTTACACTACAATGAGTAGTAATTAGGTTACAAAGTGTTAATATTATAATAACTTATTTATTTCCTGTATTCTTTTAAAGCAAAAACTTAAAACTAAGAAAAGTTAAAACATAATATTAGATAGTTGTTATAATAATATAACAATAATGTGATATCAATACAAGAGCGCTCACACTATCACACGCTACTTTCGAGAAAAGTGAATTAAAGAGATAGTATTTAGGTACGTGTTAGAGACTTAAAATGAGCTGGCAACGTTTAGTCGTGCATCCCACTCGAACTTTACTAAAAGCAGTAAAAGATCGCTAATTATCCTGCTCGCACCGTTCCTCCTGAATAAAAGACAGGTGAACTATCAACACAGACAGTTCCTAGTTCGTGCTGAACTAAAAACACCGAGGAACTATTAAAGAGATCCGTAGATGCTATAAACTGTATACTAACCACGCGTGTGTGGCAAAATACGCTCTATTTGTTTAGCTTTATAAGCTTAAATGAGCGTTATCTACGCGGCGGCCCGGTCGCCGAGCGGAGTCCGCGGCGCGGCGGGTCGTGCGGTTGTATTATTAAGAAGAATTTCAATGTTGTTGCCTAGTAAATCGAATTCAGATTCTCCATTATGCTCTGACCACACAGAGGTGGCCGCGGAAGAGTTCCGGACACGGGAAGTTCTCTTCCGCGGCCGCCTCTGTGTGGCTTGAGCATTAATGTATATGAGGCGTGGTATCTGGGAAATTAAAATAGTACCTATTTGTTGAATCGGCTCTCCAGCAACGCCGCCCAGACTTGGAAGCTATAGATAGATAGATAGATAGATACGTTTATTGACTTACCACAAGCACACACAATAATATGAAACAGCAAATAAATAAAGAAAGAAGACAAAAAAAACTCAAAACAAAACATACAAAATAACAAAAAAGGTATGAAATAAAATAAGAATACACAATAAACGACATATATCTACAATTAATTAAAAAGCAACTATAGTTTAGGATATGATGGAACTGGCATATACTTTGTACGTAAGTTCCTAAATAAATACAGATTTTAAAAAAAGCTAATAACACTATGCAAGACGAACTAGTTCATGTTAGTCAGTGTCGTGAATATATTCCTAATAGTTTATAGTTCATGAACTATACAAGCCTACTTCGTATTGGTATTTTTGGAAAATCTTAATTTTACTTCAAAACTGTTGAATAAAATTCTTCAATGTCCAACCAAGTTTTAGATTCTTTCATGTTTCTCCATTCATATTAAATCGTCATTATAAATCCGTCTTCCCCTCTATTAGCCGATGGATTTCATTTAGTGGCATATCCCCCAAATCGTTTAAGGTAACGCAGGAGATTTTTCCCTAAGGCTGAGCATTAAAGGTGCATTTGTGATCTAATTGAAAAGAGGGGAATTTTATTGATTAGCCGGATATTTGTAGGTTTTCTTGGGGCCGGTAGAAAAGAAACGTTTGAATATTTATTTTTAGAGAAACCTTTGCCACTCAGTGGAACAAAGAAAAATACAAAATTATATAATATAAATAAATAATATTGACGTAGTGGAAATTTTCCCAAAAAATATCTGCAAAATTGGAAAAATACTATAATAGGCTTATATCAGTATGTGAAATTTTATAACTCTCCTATTTTTAAACATAAACCGACTTATTTCGTTCATAGAATCTTAAAACCTCTCTCCTGAAAAGTTGTCGTTGTTTTGCAGATATGGCCTTAGTACACCAAGGCTGCGAAATCAAATCCCATATGAAATTGATCTCTGAGAGCGAAAGTTCATATATTAAATTAAAATATGTCAAGACAAATATCATGATTAATTTGTTACATTTCTGTTTAAGGTTCCCAGAACAATCATTGTTAATTAAACTTAAATGATGACAGTAAGGCAATTGAATAATTAACAGTATTACGCGAACGTGACAAATGTTCTTCACGAGTCGCATCAAAGATGTTTAATTTATCACAAAAGTTATATTTAGATTGTGAAATAGGGACAGTTTTTTCGCCGTTTTTTAACTTTCCAAGCAAAAGAGTGGCGTGTCTGTCTATGTGTTTGTATGTGGCATCGTAAGTTGTAAGCGGCTGGACTGATCTTAAAGCGTTTTTTGGTTATGTTTTGTAAGCGAACGCGCTGCAGGTGCACTGCACGCGCGCTGCATACGCATTGCATGCGCGCTACACGCGTGCTGCATGCAATTAAATACATATATTGATATATATGTGACGTGCGAACGGCACGCGAACAAATCGCACAACGTAATGCACGTGTGCAGCTAGCGAGTCTCTAGCTGCACACACCCTTCTGTACGCACCCTTAGCTATATTTGGTGTAGATCTCGACTTTATGAAATCAGTTTTGACTTCATGCAGTTAATGCGTGACGTCGTTATTTGAGACCTCGACTGCATGAAGTTGATAACGACTTCACACATTAACTGCATGAAGACCGACTTGACGGAGATCGACTTCATGAAGTCAATCTGTTAGCAGCCTTATGCTGCAACCATGACAGCTGTAGACTACCCAACTCCTCATTTACTTACAGCAGAATTAGTTCTATGGTCTTGACGAGTTGTTTGCTTACATAAAGATGGTGATTATATTGGCTTTGTTGAGTACTCTGTTTTATTTTGTAAGTGATTACAATTTTTATTTAAATATTATAGTTGTTAAGATCGGCTTTTGGTATCGCTGTGAAATAGATAAGTAAGAAGTCTAACTTTTTTGCTTTGTAGTCTACAACTCGCCTTGCCAGCTTCACAAAATCCCGTCATAATTTCATTCCCTTTCACCCTACAGCGTTCTAAATTTTTCTATTTTCAAACATAGATTTTTCTATTTCCAATCTGTCTTATAGAGGATTATAACTATTAGGAGCCGTCAACATGTCGATATTCTGTGTCTAGTGGGGACAAGGGCTATTTTTATTGCTTCCGCCGCCAGCAACCGTAATAGGAATTGTGGAAGTTCAATTGCTTTTTGTTTATAATAAGTTTATGTTATGGGTTCAAGTGATCACTTTGAAATTATTTGAAATTCGAACTTTTTCAAATAAAATGTTAAGGCTTTTGAATTCAAAATTATAGTGTTGTTCACGTTTTCGTTTTGGTTATTAATGTATTTCACTGTGAAATCAAACATGGATACCTCTAAAAGTCGTATATTATTTTATAAAAATTACGGGTTCTAAGGTATCGTTAATTAATCGCAGACGACTCGAAACATTAACTATTTGTATGTAGTGGATACAATTATATTAATGAACGCATTATGCGTTATTTATTTGTTCGATTCTGCAGTGGAAATTTATACCCAGTATTTGTTGTGAATAATGACGAACTGCGAGATATTGTTATAGCAGATCCATCGGAGATACTAGTAGCATGGTTTGATGTGAAATAATAAAACTAAATAAATGGGTACCACACGAATTGTCTGAGCTATAATGGCGAACGCGCGTTAAAGCCTGAACTCTCTTAATAAATTCACCACGAGGTGGAGGAGTTTTGACCTGTATCGCATTACTAGTAGGTCTATAATTATACTTAGCGAAACTATTAATATGTCAAAATTGTGTAGCTATATTAATAAATAAAATGAGTAAAATCCACGAACAAAAATCGTAAACGTATTGTTAGCTTTTCGCTTTTGCTTTCCTTCGCAAAAATCCATGCTTTTAAAATTCTCGTTCGTCGCGACAGCAATTTATCTCGCGTTTATTTACTTGTCCCCTTAATGAGCTCTTTCTCGCAATTTGTTACTTTCATGATAAGTTTTTTTACGAAAAAATGTAAATTAAGAATGTATGCATTATGTTTATACTTTTCTGTTGTTTTCATAACGGTTCGCTGATTAGGGCGTTTGGAAAGAGGATTGAGCTGCCAAAAGAGCGTATTTGGGGCAACCAATAACCATTCAAAAGCCGTTCACCCTTTTCTCATTTTAAAATCGTTTCGTGACATGCCAAGCAGTAATGCGAGTATTAATTCGTTTCGGTTTTGAAGGGTAAGGTGCTTGTGTACGAGGTGATGGGCGCACAGTGGCAGTGCCCCTCAGATCTTTGCAATTTAAAGATCTAAGTGGCATTGGAACCGCTATGAACAGGTGAGTAGCTTACCACCAGGCGTGCGATTACTGTCAACATAAGCAATTAAAAAATGGCGACTTTTTTGTCACTGATCGGTTTTCGGAGTCTATTCATAGGCATTAATCGGAGCTTTTGAAAGTTCAAAACCATTATCTTGTAGACATATTATGGTAAGAAAAATAATGTCATATTCATAACTTTTGCGATTATCAGGCTATTTTCAGCGCGATAAAAAAAATAGGTTAATAAAGTAAATTACAGGCGTGACGTTGCAACAAAAGTGTGTTAAGATAACAAAAGAGTGAATTTGTTTAAGTAATTACTTAATGGTTGGCCTGAACATTTCACTTCACCTAATTATGTGGGTGTGAATAAACGTATTATCACGCGAAAGGATTGGAAGTTTCTTTGTTAAGGAGTAGATGGTATTTTTACATAATTATTTTTCTAACTGGAAACTTCGCTCTAATAATAAAGTGACTTTCAGAGTTAGGTAATAGGTACTTTATCCGCTAATTTATTTATTTTTTATTTACTCATTTAAATCAGGCAACTACGAACCATATAATAAATATCTTAACACGAGTTACTGAAGTAGAAACGGGAATAACTGTTTTGATAAATCGAATGGGTTAGGTATTTACTATGAAATAATGGTCTTCCAAAAAATTTACGATACACCTATGGATATTATCTAAAGAATGTACTAATTTGTTACGCGATAAGATGTACTTTATCTGATCATATAAAATCCTGAAAACAGGTTAAAATAAAAGTTTAAAACGAATTATTTAAGAATAAAGTATCTAACTTTGTGCATAAATTTGATATGGAGATATTTCGCTTTAAATACTACAGATGACCTGCTAAATTTTGGTTTTCAACTGAAGCCCTATAGTTATTAAATCCACATGTATCCCAAAATTTGCATTCCCCAGCGGATTAAAGACACGACGCGCCTCTAGCGATCTGGTGTCAAGTAATTTTGGCTTCGGAATCGCCGATATACGACACTCTTTGGCCAAAACTCCTCCTAATATTACACAAATACAGATTACATACAAAAGGAAAAATACAAAACATTTTTATCATATCAGTGAAAAGCGCTGATTCAGTATTTTCTAAGGCGCTGGGTTTCATCAGGACCAACGAAATAATATACTTTTATAATAAACTGTAAACAGTGTGTCTAAAATAAGCTTTTACATATATAAGTACAGTCAACAGCACATCAATATGTAACTTTGCGTTCAAATATCACCTCCAGGACACCGGATCAAGAGCCGTCAATGAGTACTTGAGAATAGTTATTTGTTCAACAAGAGAGCAAAGTCGTTTTTTGGTGCGAGTGCTGTTTTTGAGTCCTGAGCAAGCGAAAGATTCTATAGTTGAATCACGAGCGTAGCGAGTGATTCAGAATTAGAATCTTGAGCGAAGCGAGGGACTCAAAAATACGAGCTGCAAAATAACTTTGCTCTCGCGTGATACATACAACTTTTCACCTCAGCAGCGAGAACATATATATATACTAAAGGGACAAGTAATAAAAACACGTCATGAAAGCAAATGCATCATTGTATATTTACAAAAATACAGAATTTACAAAAAATTAAAAGTGGAACGTGAAGTTTGTACAATTCTGTAGATTAAAAGTTACTGTTTTATTTGGAACAGTAATCGTCGTAGTGTTTGCTACTTGAGTAGTGGTCGAGGTTTCATTATGAGTTGAGCTGGATTGTGACCCTTCCCGCACCGTAAAAGTTGGTGATTCTGGGCGGGTTTGGGTATGATTCGCATCACTGGAGGTGCTAGGTTGTGCCCAAGAATGCGAAGTCTGTTTTAGGTTTATCGAATCTATAATACGCTTACAGATTTTTGATTTATTTTCTATTGAATCTTCGATATATCCTTCAGCCACTGTATTTGATCTCCAACCGCCATGGCGCTTCAACGTTGTGAGGTCAGCTCCTCCATCTGCCAAAAGAGTGGCTGATGTTCGCCTGAAGCAGTGGCCAGTGTATAGCTGCGGCTCTTTCAAATCTAAAAATGTTGCGATTTCTCGTGCAGTCGCTCCTATTTTATTAATACCCATCGGTTGCCGCGTACACGATACGTATGAAACGACATTGTATGAAAAAGCGGTCTGTGATCGTATTGGGAGGGCGCAATGCTTTATATTTCTGGACAACGTGTGCGTATTCCTCACGGACGACGAACGACCTGTCTATATTTGTTTTCGTATTTGGCAGGTTAATCAAAAGAAGGTCGCTGGAATGTTGTTCAATGGCATTAGGAGTTAGATTCAATAACTCGTTGGAGCGGCATGCTCCGTTTATTCCAATGATAAGGATGACCTGAAACATAAATAAAACGTCAATAAGTATTGTGTCTTTTAGAGCAGTCTTAAACGTGGATTTCTCATAATATGTAGCGTTATTTTTAACCATAAAGTTCCAATACAAGTCGCCAAAACAACACATTTAAGTAGGTAAGTATAATTATGTTGATAGAAATTGATAACATAACTACCAAAGTCCAAATTGTATTAACAATTAAAATATAACGCTACGACAACAGTAATAATATTCAATACTTACTTTTGCGGCTAGGAAAGTGCAATCTGGAGCTTCATTAAGAAATTTTTCAATATTAGCAGCCGTGAAAACTTTCGATTTTTTTGATTTGTGGCCGACGGCCGATCTTTTCAAAAACGCAATCAGCTTTGCGTAAGTGTTTATATGGACGTTATTTTTAGTTTGTAATGTAGCTTTCAACATCGAATATATACTCCACATCGTTGACGGCTGTTTTGTATGCGACATTTCAATGAAATAAGACAGAAGCACAGTTTCCGACATAGTGTTTCCTGCGCCCTTTTCGTGCCTCCATTTGTCAAAATGTTCGTAGACTTTCAGGTACTTTTCACGAGATTTACTAGGCAAGAAACTTAGTTCAGCATTTTTAACAGTTTCAACTAACTCTGGAGGAGTTAAAAAATTGTCGTCTTCACTGGAATCGCTCATATTTTCTATTTTATTACGTAGGTAGGTATCCAATTAACTATCAAAGAAGTACCTATCGCAAGCAAATAAGAAATTTTGAATTAAAAAAAAAAGAAAGCGCGCTTTTATTTATTGCGTTCCGGAACGTTCTCGCTTGTATTCATTGAAATCACACATTGTAAATATTGTTATCTTTAATTGACGTTATAAATTTAGCATATTTTTATTGCAACACTTGCTTTATTTTTAATGAAAATTGTAAAAACTAAATTATCATAGTATAAAATCGTATTTGTATTTCTCACATAATTTATCTTTTAGATGAATTGACGAGTTTCCGAACGTGCACTCGTTCAGCCATTTTGTGGGGGTCTACTATGTAGCTTAAATATCGAAGTACGAATAAACCATAATTTTCTTTTTTCTTTTTCTTGTAATGAAGTGAAAGGGACGGAGCGACTGATTTTGAAATATGTCGAATTTGTATTAGACCCCTTCGCATTAAATGACAAGTCTCCACTTAAAAAGCAAAAAGCTACTTTTTCTCACGGAGTGAGCAAAATAAGATTTTGCTCACTGATTTCACACAGCAAAATAGCCTTGTTCGAGCTGCTGAGGTGAAAAATATGTTAAGTAGCTGGAAGTATTAATTGTGATTGTGAATATTATGTTTTAGTGTAATAAATCAAAGTAAAAATAAAATGATAAAAGCCACGGAAAAATAAATAAAAAAGTAAATATAATAAAATTACAACAAACTAGACATATTCTAAAAAAATTAAAGGTGTAAGAAAATAAATGACATTTCTTCTGTTTTAGAGCCTATTTCAACATTATTGATGCCTTTTTTATGATACCAAATGACGGGTCGAACAAGTTGTGCACCTGGTGGTAAGCGACACGCCTGTCCTTAGCAGCTGTAATGTCACTCAGAGCTTTAAATTATTGATATTCACGTTTTATTTTGACCGAATTCAGACGTAAATGCCACCAATTTTCGTCTAGAACGGTGTTGTTAAGCGACGAAATGTCCATGGGCAACAATGACAACCTTCCATGACAGCCGGTTTATTCGTTTACCTCGTATTTTACATTAAAAAACTCCGTCTAAAATCTGCTGTCGAAACGTGACGGATTCGGTGAATGTTATTTAAAATAAACAAATTAAAAAAAAACAAATTCAAAAACACAAAAAGTCACTAAAAATATTTTTTGATTTCCGGATGATGCTCGATTTCCATGGGATCCCGTCATCGGATCACTTTGAACGTATACTCTTTCAAACAAAAAAATAATTTTCAAAATCAGTCGCAATTGACGGAGAAATCGGTGAACATACATAAAACATACATACTGTCGAACATATACCCTCCTCCTTTTTAAAGTCGGTTAGATTAGGAACTTATGTCTTTCGCATGTGAAATTAGTAAATATTTCGTAGTAAAATCTAGAAAACGAATCTTGATTGGCACTTGTTATTTGTTAGTGGTAAATCAATAACAATGTAATTTAATTAATGGTGCTCTGTATGCTTTGATGGGTAGCCAGAACGTGTCGAGAAAGGCTCGTTTGACTGTGTACTGGGGCGCGCTGGTCCAACCTTGATATACGGTAATGAGCGTTGGACATGGCAGGAAAAGCATGAAAATAGGGTGTTACTACGCGTGGAATGTGGGACAGTGCAATTTGAGAGCGACTGTAGTGAAACACAATATCACCAGTATACATGGAAGACCTCGATGGTTTGGCCAGGTACATAAAACGAACATCAGTAGATTGGACAAATTTGTAAAATACTAACAATAAACAATAACGTTTGTCACAGTTCCGTGCATTAATAAGTGAAATCCTCTGATATTTGTATTTTAACGTAATAAACGTCAAATATATTTTTTTATAGTAAAAACATCTGTTTATTGATGTCAGTTATGCCCTTTGAGCTTACTGTATATTCAAATATTTATTGAGATATATTTTCACAAAAAATAGTGAGATTGGCCTTTATTTCTTGATCCCAAATATGTTATTTCAATTTTGATAAAAATGTTACTTGTGCCCTTTTTTCATTCCGAGGGCAAAATTGTTGATGTATTTTTTTTATATGAGTGACCAGACAAACAAGTCGTGCGCCTTGTCCCCGTCCCTCTGAGACATAAGTTGAAAAGTCCCAAGTACCTGTAATTTCAGCTGCACATTTACCCCTTAAAACTGAACACAGTCATGCTGACATTACCTCTTGATGGCAGAAATAAGTATGATAAGTTACTTCCCTGGACTAACTCTTACACAAGGAGCTCTACTGCTTTTAAAGGTATATATTACTATGTATGTATATTTAAAACAAGTCTCTTTGTTTGTCATATACTACTTAAAATGAAGTTGTGACAAAATCCGGTATAACTCAATTATTCCATGTCTCCCTTCCAAGTCTATCAACGCGTGAACTACGGAACTTCGGCCTAATTTATTCGCAATCACGTTCCTATTCTGAAACTCAAATCACTCGTTCAATAGTTTTCATGAAGCTTAATTCGTGTAACCCTATATGGAAAATTTATTACACTGTGTTCGATTGATAGCTTGCATCAAGTATAATCAGAAATAGAGACGAAATAATGCCATCCACCCCTGGCAACTCATCAAGTAAATGGATCTTATATCACTTTTAAGTATCAACTCTCGTTTGCACTGTAATCACAAATTAGAAAGCCGAAATAGTACAGCGCCAGCAACTAACCTGTGTGTACGCCTCCGTTTATTTATTGTAACAAAGACAATATCTTTAT
>NW_020653851.1:18646977-18656935 GCF_003589595.1 Hyposmocoma kahamanoa | reverse complement strand
ATTAATATAGTGATGATATTAGACCATACACAGCTCACATGTCTGCACAATTTATGTCGTCTAACTGAGACGGACCTGTTCTTTTGTGGCGAATGTAGTACTCTAGCGTATTTGATAGTCGTACCGCTAAGCAATATTTTGAGAAGTACGTCTCGCATATTATGGGCAAAGTTGAGCAGAGTTTTGGAGTAACATTTCCATCTTAAAGCATACGCTTGGAATTACATTTCGAATAGTATTAGTTGAAAATGGAAAGATAAGCTACTGTGGGTACGAATTTCAAACATAGAATGCGTACTTCAATTTGAAAGAAACGGGATATACTTTCGATTTCCGCTAAACACGTTTCAAGCTCGTAGAGTGCAAACTGCCGACGCTCTGTCTCTGGCGGGCTAGTAATCGGGTTACTTTTTGTTCGACAAAATAACGAGCGCCTAGAGAATTGACCCGGTCGACGAGATATTGAACCGATAATGATTTGGCGATTGATTTGTGGGTAGTGATTTTTTCTCTTTTTTGTAAACACCAGCAAAATTGTGTTATAACTATAGTTTGTTTGACAATATGTGTTAAATAGAGTAAACGTATCGTGCAATTGCAACTTGACGACTTCGGTGGTCCAACGGTTTGCACTGCGACCGCTGGATGAGAAGGTCCCGGGTTCGATTCCCAGTAGGATCAATTTGAGAAACTGAATCTACCTCTCAATAGCAATTGATTTGTAGTCTGTTATGTTAATTACTCGAAATTTTGTAAACATGTTTTTCGGTTGAACCCCATTTGTATCTATCAACTGTCTATCGCAAACCCACCTAGAAGATATAGCGATTTAGCAATAAGGAACTATTGCTACTATGCAGTGTTGCGATTGCAATTTTTTATATGCAACAAAAAATATAGGTACCATTAATTCAACAACCTGATCAACCGACTGCGTGTGCTTTGGTGTGCTTTCTGGAAACAGAACCCCGCATTTGGTTTCACCATCCCCCAAGACCAACTACCACCTACAATTTATTAGCCGTATATCAGAACAACAACAAACGACAAACTTATGAAATAATAATAATATTTAGGACTCAATATACCTTGCTTGGTCACTGATATAATGCACATAATATGAATCGGTTTTAATATCAAACGTGAAAAACAAATGTCTAAACATTGCACATGAAGCCACGTACGTTACGGAATAATTATTATTTGGTGTAAAGAGCAAACTTACTAAGAGCTTAAGAGCTGACGCACTTCACAACTGACAGTAGAAAGCCACTTAGTATTTTTACGCGTGATATGATACTTTATTAGATATACGATATATATTTAAATAGACACATTTTGAAATTTGAGTTCTGTGTTGACAGTGTGCGGTGTCCCCACACTATCCAAACAGCTCTTGCTCGTGATCTACTCGTACTTGTACGAGGGAAGACCTCTTCGCTGTCACGTGTAGCACAGTCAAGCAACTAAGTAGCGATTTTTTTGTATATAATACTAAGTGATGGGACGAACAAGTCGTGCGCCTGGTGGTATACGACGCGCCTCTCCATAACAGTTGCAATGCCACTTAGAGCTTTAAATCACAAAAATCTGAGGGGCACTGCCACTGCACTCGAAACCTTGTGACATTAGTTGATAAGTCCCATGTGCCTGTAATTTCACTAGCACCTCACGCGAAATTGGAACGCAGTAAAGCTCACATTATTGCTTGGCGGCAGAAATAGGTAAGGTGCCAGTACTTCCCTGGACGAACTCTTTCACAAGGAGCTCTACTGCTACTTGCTAACGATATGCTTCGCTTTCTAATAATATCGAAAAAGAACATTAATACACCTTAGCAAATGCGATTGACGCGATACAAATAAGTGGAAGGCAAAACAGAGTCCTAAAAATGCAAAGTCCAGTAAACTTTGAAATATTCATCAAACGTCTGAAGTGCGAGAACCATAATAAAGTTTGGCTACAACTAAAATTCCAAGTTTATATTGTTCTAGAACTTTACAGGTAGTAAACTAGACTACAAAGTAGCTTTATTCCTGCAATTTGTATAGCGATTGCGGAGGTAGTGTTGAAAATTCATTACAAAACCCTATTTTGTGTTATATATTTATAGTAGGAACACCAAGAGTACGTGTATTAAAATATTTAAATAAACTTGATTAATCATGAATAATAATTCTAGGAAATGAAACTATTTTTCCGAATTTAAATCGCGTTTATTTGTTTTTTCAAACAAACCAACGTTTCAGACTCTTTACAGGTCCCATGGTCCCGATTTAAAACCGGAAAAATAGTTTAATTTCCTATGTGTAACAATCGCGAAAACCTAAGAACTCGATATGAATATAATTCTTAAAATATATAGTCTCACTGTTGGCCACAGGCCTCCTTTCACAATGAGAGGACTTGGATTGAAGTTTTCACACACATTTCACACAAAGGATGAAATTATTTTGCAAATTTGTCTTCACAATATTTTCCTTCATATAAAATGTCATGGTAAATTTCACATTAAATTACGGATATAAATTCCGAAAAACTCAGATGTACAAGCCCGGATTCGAACCCATGATCCACTGCTTGAGTGGCGGTAGGTCAAAACCATTAGACAACAACGATAAATTACAGCCAATCACAGATATACACAACATTGAATAACACCATAATAAATTTTACTATACTATAGGAATACTAATATTACACTAAATTAAAAGAATATACAATGAAACACTTAATCAGCTACTCCGAAATCATATACTTTTTAATGCTGGCCTTATACTTCGTAACAGAATGTAAAAAAAAAGAAATCAGGTAAAACGGCATGGAGTTCATTATGAGTACAGCGAACACCAAATACTGGGATAATATGTTCTTGAACAACATTGATTCTGCATACTGTTATTTTTATATTTCGAATTTATGTTTATTTTACTTATTTGCTCAGGTGATTCAGGGAATTTGAATGTATCCGGTGATGAATGGTTGACGGAAACGAGTGGCAGTAGTGTTTTTCAAGAGTGAATGTCTCTAACGATTCACTTCTTGCAAAACACTTCTGGGAACGCACACTGCATTGCGAGTCGTGTTTTTGTTTGTTTTTCCAAATGTTATTTATTTAAATTCTTTATACAATTATTTCAAAAAGTTTATTTTCTTAACATAAATATAATTATATAATTGCTAAAATATTTCCAAACATTTCAAATAAAAATAAATAATATAAAATAAAAATTCATTATAAAAATTGACATAACCCGTTAATCCTCTTTAGTTCTATTTTCCCTGACATTTTCTTATGACGTTTTTATATGAATAGTGTACACGTAGTGAGTTAATTTTTGTTCTACTCGACAATATATAAAGCAAACGATATTAGTCTAAATCAGGACTGTCGAATGTAAGGAAAATTATTTCGTTCTCTCGCTATAATAATTATGAAAAAATAAATTCTAGAATTCGAGCAACACATTCGAGCACACCTGTGTGGAATAAAAGCCGAGGAATTATGATAAACAAAGCCCTGAGCGAGAGTGAGAGCGGCCGCAATTTCGAGTTTAAAAACGCATTTAATCACGGTTTTAATCTGTAGATTGCGAGAATGCTTGGTGTGTGCCGCTTAGCACTGGGTAAGCCGTAATTTTGAATTATATACAAATACTACCTCTTAAATTAAAAAAAAACTGAAATTTTAATTTAAAACGCAGCACACTCCTAATAGTATTTTATGCAATTCATAAAATCGAGTACCGCGTTTACCTACCTAAGTGATTGGTACGAGATTTTAAGACCTAATTATGTAATGATTGCATACAATACTTTTTCTACGAGTAAATAAAATAATGAAACAGAATCAATATTTATTGTATATTTTGTTAACAATCCATGACAACGAACGCAATTTTTTTTTAAATAAATTTTAACCCATTTATTAGGGTAGGCATATGTTCCACCATAGAGCCTCTTCACATCTTTAGACGATACCCAAACAAATGCCACAAAACATAAAACCAAAGAGATAGAGTAGAGTTCCTTGTGCTGCATATTTTTTAACCAATATTTTTTTTATAAAGATTTATGGTCCGGTTGCAAGACTTTTAGGCCAATTTAACCAATCAGGAGGCAGTATAGCATCTGAATAACGTTCTAATTGATATTTTAACATTTTAACAAATTTAGTTCTGTGTACAGAACTTTAATGAAATTTTCCGGTTCAGTTGCGAGTACCATAGACAATAGAATTTTGATTCAGAACTAGAACGAGCGCCTTTATGATATGGTTTATGAAATTATAATTGATAGATTAAAGTATAGGAGTAGAAAAAATACTAAATCAATGAGCCCAAATACGACAGCTCTACTGTAAGTAATAGAGGAGTTGGGTAGTGCGCAGAATGTTCTGCTTGCAGCGTCACATCAAGGTTACCATATTATTTTAATGTCATTTGATTTCCAAAGTATACCAAATTCGATTGGACAGGTGGAGGCAAAATAAATATTTGAGACTTATACACTAACGGGGAAAAATAACAGATGACCTTTAAAAGGAGATGTTAATCAAATACAGGAAAGAATCACCCTTAATGAGTTAGCCTTCAAATAAAAAAAAAATCGCTTCCATATCATTTCAACTATTTGGGAGCTACGTTGCCACAAAAAGTCAAACAGACACAGACGAAGGCGTCAAACTTGTAACTCCTCTTATTTGGCGTCGTATCATTACCGTAGTCTACATCGCTTGTACCATTAAAGAGTAGCCAAACAAACAACACCTTGGCTGCATGCCGACAACACTAGCAGTTATACAATTGCCAGTTGCAGCGATTGCCCCCAAACTGTTTCGGATTCAAAATGCAACTCGTGTAACTACATCCGTATTGTATTTTTAAAGCTTATTTGTTTAGCTATGTTTTTGATAGATATGCTTAGACCCGTATGAAGAAATCTATTTGAATTTCAAGGCCGGCGTTGTCAACCATCTTTAATAATAAATATCACAACAACTCATTAATTATTTAAGAATCAAATTCTTGTTTATTCATAAACGTTACCCAGGACTTAAACTACTGTTCCAGATTGTTCTGAAGTCCGAATCAACCAAATGCAGGATCTTGATCACTTGGTATCATCCACGATGCTGATAATTATAGTCTTGTCTACTAATACAGGTATTCTTGAGGTGCATCTTGTTCTTGACATCTTAGTCGATACTTAATATTGAACTTAGGAGCTGTTTATTAATAAAGCGTTTTAAGTGAGTCTGACGACTTGCTTAACAGTAAGTTAAAGCTAAGTTAAGTTAAGTGATGTCTAATATTAATGTGGAGAACAGAAGTATTAGTAAATACTTAGATGACTTTTATCTGCATGTTATGAAAAGGGTGAAATCAAAGAAGTCGTAGTGAATCAAACCTTTCAGTTTCATTCTCACGTCCCAAGGGTGAGGGGTGTGTGTCGCGCGTATATGATCTCTAAACCTATACCTGTAACCTATCGATACTCCACTAAATTAACTTCTTGCTTTTCTTCACTTCAATCAAGAATAGCGTTTAGTTCGTATATGATTCTAGTTTTCATAGAAATTTCTTTTGAATTTCTTTTTAACACCTCAAATAAAGTGATAAGATGCTAAAGCTATTTAATTAACAATATAGGTGTACTTTATAAACAAACAAGGGTCTACTATGGGTCCTTGAGGAACTTTTTCTCTTTTGCGGACAAACTATATTAATCTTTATATTTCTTTACAATTAGCATTTACACAAAATTTTCCAAACAACATTCAGAGAATTTAACTGAAACCAACTTTATATTTGGATTTCCAGCAAATACGTTCTGTGTCAAATTATCCGAGATATAAGGAACTGGATTAGGTGAAATATCAAGGAAAGAAAGTGATTTTTTCCTTTTATCCCAGCCCACAATTTGAATACATTACAGCCTGATTGTTAACTTTTATAGACATTTGCTTGGATTTGAAGATAGCAAAAGACATAATGAAGTGCATATGGTATTGAGTACTTCTACATAACATTTGTGAATGTAATGTAGTGTCTCAAAAGGGAAAAAACCTTCTTCCACTGGGTTCCTACGGTACTTTGAAAAGAGCACCACAACCAATTAATACATTGGTGAAATCACAACATGAACGACGCAGCGTAGTTTCGACTTGGGCAGCCACACAATTGTTTTGAAACAACTCCCCTCCATTGGCGGGGACGCACAATGCATTCTGAATTTGCATACAGACACTATCTTTGCACCAAATGTACAGGTATCCACGATAGAATTATTAGGCGTTATATCGCCAGGATGGTGCCTTCGAAAATATTATAGCATTCTGATATATTGGAATCCTTACAAAAGCAAGGTTGAAAATGTTCTAAGTATACGATAAGTTTTTTTATTGTCGTTGTTTAATGAATTATGAGATAGCATTTTCTAGAATAAAAATATTCTAGAAAATGCTATCTCATAATGACAGGCTAGACTTAAATTAATCCATACCATTTGGATAATACGATAATACTCCGACCGAAGTTGCATACACACTCCATCAAAAATTCTGAAGCGAGATCCGCGCTCAGGGAACTTCGCTGGTGTGCCCTTCTGTAGGTATAGAACCCAAGTTACAATTGGCTTGGACACGACTCACCCCTCTATTGCAAGAGACGCACAATGCCCTTTGATTTAGCATTTGCGCTTTCAACATGATATTATATAGTCCGAAAAGTCTATCAGGAGTAAGTTAATTTATACTACTTAGAATGGCTTTGGCGTGTGTCGTTAACTGTATGTATTGTTTCATAAGTGATTTTTTGTTAATTTTGGTTGGACGACAGGGGGCAGGTTAGTTGGTATGATTTCGTCTTTGTAGTCAATTGCATCCTTAAATACTTCAGAAGAAATGACTCGTATATCACCGATAGTTGCGGAGTTCGTCATATTGACAAATTTTTGGTCGTGGTTTATTACGGTTTTGACCTTACCACGCTCCTTGGCAACATTTGTTTGAGAGCTATGGGCTGGTCATTCATCACGGAGATCTGGTCGACTAAATGCTACTTATACATAATTTTGTTATATAATTTTCCTTACTATGTACTTACTCCTGGTAATATAGTAAGAAAAGTTTACCAGGGATAAATATATCTACCGAATTACGATAAAAACACTTTAGTACTTAAGTAATTAAAAAAAAGTTTGTGTACGTTCCCGCAAAACTTTAGCATGATATCAAAATTGTGGCGAACGAAATTATGTATACACTATATAAATTAAAGCCACAATCTCAATTATAGCAAATTATTTAAAAATATACTGGTATTGTATTATATAAAACGTATAAATTATTATATTTATACTGCTAAATAACAAAAAGTACTTCTTGCTTTTTCAGATGTAACGTTAACGATCTCTATATTTTTAAACACACAAGATGATTTTGCAATTATGAATACATAGATCGAACAAAAAGCAAAATTCCTTCGATCTGCCTGGAGTCACACCGACATCTGTATGCCAATGTATGGCGACGGGCAAAAGATGATTTTAACAAATTGGCCTTAAAGTGAAAATAATATCAACGCTATTAAATCTGGACATCTTTTAATATGCTCTATCGATATCTAGACAAAAGTTATCAAAGCAAACACAATCTGGGTTCCCAAAACCTTACACCGCCCAAACTCAATAAAACGTTGAACGGAGATCGCACTTCGTGAGAGAAGCGAAATCCAATAAACAGTGACTTTGCACAGGCATGTAATTAGGGTTTTTAGGTGACTGTAACTTTTGGGTCCTCTGAATTGTATGGTTTGACATGCAAACGATTTTTATCGATACTTGGGCTAGAATTTTTGTGGGTACCGAGACACGTTGGCTAAGTTTAGAATTAGTTCAGTACAGACCCGGCGTAAAACAAAGGATATTGTTCACTTGTATAAGCTCATACACGGTAACCTTGTTTCTCCTAGTCTGCTATCCCACATTAAGTTTAATATTAAACATATCCCCGTCGCTCTACAACCTTACCGAACTTACTATGATTTATTAATATCAGAATCTGGGGGTCACATTGATATTTTCGTCAACAATCTTTGTAGAATCCGCACGAATCTCTTCAATTACATCAACACCTCTCCCCATTAATATTGTCAAAATAATGTATGTCTTAGTCTTTACTCGCAGTAGTTTTAAGTTTGTAATCTCTTTTTTTTCTTTTTTGTAATCATTATACCCATATGTTTACACTTAAGCTAACTTAATGACTCAACACAGCATAATGCCTATTGGTGAACCAATTACCAGAAAGAAACTTAAAATCTTTTGGTATATATGTGCCTGTTACTTAAACTAAACCTTATAACAACTTTAAGTTTTTTTGTCCATCACCGTGTATTCTATCTATGCTATGTACCTATTAAAGTGATAGGGCCTAGGTTTTTCACCGTAGTGCCCTAAAATTGTCTTAATCCATCCACTATAGATACAGACTCCACCTGCAATGTCTTCGCATTGTGGAATGTCTGGAATGCCGTTCATTACTGCCTTTGCACTTCTAACTTGATACCTATCCAATTTATCCCGATTTTGGGATCGCTACGGAAAGAATTCGTGATAGTGTTCTTATGAAATTTCTTCGTAAATGCTTCGAAAGTTATAAATGTGGATGAAGTTTCGATTAAGGAGGTATTAAATTGCTGTGAGGAGGATTAAATTACTTATATATTACATAACATATACGAGTCTTATTTGTACAAGGAATTGTTTCTCTTGCAGCAGAAGTCGTCATGTTGCTGGTCCGTTGTGGAATAGTAATTAGCATTTGTACTTGTCATCCTGATTTAATTTGTTTTGCTTGTTGTGTTTGTATGGTGTAACATACTTTACATTATTATCATTCATTACCAGTAAGTAAATAGTTAGATTTAAATTGGATTAACGATGATTGTTTTGGTGTAGCTTTTGTTCAGAATTGTAAAAATTATGTATGCCGACAACGACTGACTGAGAACACAGGCGGAGACTGTAAACCAGCACTATGCTGAGGCTTCACCCTTTTCGTAAACTTAGTACCTAATACAAATCAGAGTTACATGTATTATGTGACTTTCTATATATATGTCGCAGCCAGTAATCACTTTTAACGTAATGTAACATATTTCGATTTATTGTTTTACTGTGCTTTACGAAAGGACAAATCATAGTTAATATTATCACGTGTTGCTTTCTTGTTATTAGAGAATTAGTATGTTGTCTACGAATCGCATAAACTCGTTCGATCATAGTTTTTTGTTTACAAATGTCACGTCAGTTTCACAGTTGAAACATACGTCGGAACAACCATAAGTCGGACGTAACATTTTCTCCCATAACTCAAAGTATATACGTACATATAACGTGTATGTAACGTAACCACAAAGTGTGTGTGTGTGTGTGTGTGTGTGTTAGTGTGTGTGCGTGCGTGCGTGCGTGCACGTTTTTTGTGAATATAAATGTAAGTGCGCATTTGACTCCCATCTCACCTAATGGAAAGTGACGATGAGCCAACGACGGAGCATGCACACCTAAATAATGCCTATCAACTCTCGACTTGCAAAGGTCGAAGTTACAACGTTCAGGGAACAAGTCTGTTGGCAAAAAATTTGACCCCATAGCCGTTCGCCATATAAATATGGAAACGTAACGCTTCGTGCGAATCTTTGGAATATCAACAACATAGGGGTAGAATCCAAGCCTACGTCTAGTCCCCCGATGATGGAAAGGAGAAGGCGGAATTAAATCGTGTAATTCCATCGCACACTCTCCGTGATATATCCTGTAAAATACTGATAAGCAGGCAACTTTGCGGCCCTCGGGGTTCAGGCCCCTCGTCCTGCTGGACGAGGTGGAAAAGATCCTGGAGCGAATCATCGCCTCCAGGATCAACGAACACCTGAGGGGGACAGGCCCCGATGTG